>NW_006922625.1:288469-291889 GCF_000298275.1 Orycteropus afer afer
AGTCTGACTCCATGGCATCTAACAACAACAACAAGGCTTTTACAGTTAATATCTAACAGGCATAATGTAAAAAGAAGGAACCCTGTTGGCACAAAGTTAAGCACTCCTCTGATAACTGAAAAGTTGGCAGTTTGAATCCACTCAGTGAGTCTGCAGGAGAAAGACCTGGCAATCTGCTTCCAAATGATTATAACCAAGAAAACCCTCCTGAATAGTTCCACTTGGGGTCACTAGGAGTCAAAATTGACTCAACAGCACCCAAGAAACAACAATGTAAAAAGAAGAGCTGAACCATGAAACTGAATTAAAGAAAATTATAACGATAAATTAAATTACCATCAAAATATCTGAAGGAAAGAATTCTTTCCACACAGACAATTTTTAGGCATAGCAACTGAGCTAACATAAGGAAATAGTGGTCTAGTGAAAAACAAGGTTCCTGGAATTGATGGAATACCCACTGAGATGTTCAACAAACAGATGCAACCCTGGAAGCACTTGCCTGTCTATGCCAAGAAATTTGGAAGACAGCTACCTGCCCAACTGACTGGAAGAGTTCCATATTGTGCCCATTCCAACAAAAAGTGACCCAACAGAAATTATCGAACAATATAATTAATATCACACACAAGTAAAATTTTGCTAAAGATAATTAAAAAATGGTTGCAGCAGTACATAGACAGGGAGCTGCTAGAAATTCAAGTCAGAACCAGAAGAGGACATGGAATGAGAAAAGCCATCGCTGTCAGATGTATCTTAGCTGAAAGTAAAGAATACCAGAAAGATATTTATGTGTTTTATTGGCTATGCAAAAGTATCAAACTGTGTGGATCATAGCAAATTATGAATGATATCACAAAGAATGAGAATCCCAGAACACTTAATTGTGCTCATGAGGAACCTGTACCTAGACAAAGAGGCAGTTTTCAAACAGAACAAGGATAGTTTAAAATCAGGAAAGATGTGGGTCAGGGTTTTATCCTTTCACCACACTTCTTAAATCTGTATGCTCTGCAAATAATCCAAGAGCTGGTCTACATGAAGAAGAATGTGGCATCAGACCTGGGGGAAGACTTATTAGCAATCTGTGATATGCAGATGACACAACTTTGCTTGCTGAAAGTGAAGAGGACTTGAAACACTTACTGATGAAGATCAAAGACTATACTCTTCAACATTAATTACACCTCAACATAAAACAGAAGTCCTCTCAACTGGACCAATAAATAACATCATGATAAACAGAAAAAGTACTGAAGTTGTTAAGGATTTCATTTTACCTGGATCCACAGTCAGTGCCTGTAGTGGTTAAGTTTATGTGTCAACTTGGCTGGGCCTGGTTGTGTGGCTGGGCAGGTGGATGTAGTTATTCCCCATAATGAGACTGGTAATCAACTCCATGGTGGAATCTACTGTGAGCAGCTGAATAGCTGCCTTAGGGATGTGGGATACTTCCTGTATATAAGGAGAAGTCTTGGGGGATGGTCTCCAGCTTATGGTATGCTTGAACCCTGCATTCAGCCACATCATTGTTCAGCAGCCTGCCATGCTCTGCCGACCTTGGAACTTCCAGTTGACTTGAACAAATGGCCTGCATGTGGTTTGGTAACATCAGGACTGTGCCTTTTTACTTGTCAACCTTGGGCTTGCCAGTCTCAGCAGCCAGCAGCTGTTTGAGGGAAGAAAAGCCTCTAGCTCCTGTGGGCTGGGAGCAGGAGGCAGAACTGAAGCCAAGGTTGAAGGGCTTTCACCTAGTCCCTAGAGCCTGGCACTTTGAATTTGGACTTAAAGTCTCCAAACTGTAAGAGAATAAACTCCTGTTTGTTCAAGTATCACATTTGTGGTAGATTCCTGTCAGAGCGGCACTAGGTAACCAGAACAGTGCCTATGGAAGCAACAGTTAAGAAATTAAATGGTATATTGCATTGGGCAAATCTGCAGCAAAAGACCTCTGTAAAGTGTTAAAAAACAAAGATGCCGTTTTGAGGACTATGGTGCACCTGACTCAAGCCACGATATTTTCAATTTCCTCATTTGCGTGAGAAAGCTGGACAATGAATAAGGAAGAACAAAGAAGAATTGATGCATTTGAATTATTGTGTTGGTGAAGAATACTGAATGTATCATGGACTGCCAGAAGAACGAACAATACTGTCTTGGAATAAGTGCAGCCAGAATTCTCCTTAGAAGTGAGGACTTCCTCTCATGTACTTAGGTCAAGTTATCAGAAGGGAGTAGTCGTTGGAGAAAGACATCGTAGTTTGTAGAGTTTCAGAGAAAAAGTGGAAGATTATTTAAAAGATGATTTGACACAGTGGCTGAAGGAGTGGGCTCCAACATAACAAGGGTTGTAAGGATGGCACAGGACTGGGAAATGTTTCGTTCTATTGTACTCAGGATCGCTATGAGTCTGAACTGACCTTATGGCACCTAACAACAGCAACACCTGTATGAGCTGAGCCCTCAGATTGTAAAATATATCTCTAAAACAAATTATTATCCTCTTGTAAATTTTTGTCATTAATATTATTTCTTTGGCTTGAGGCCAAACTTTTTTGTTCAGGAGATTTGTGGGAGAAAGTTTAACCTGTACATAATGATCTTAATTGGATTTATCTAATGCAGCTTCTCATCATTGACATATTTGGCTTTTGGGCTGGATAGTTCTTTGTTGGGGTGGGGCACTGTCCTGTGTGTTGTAGGATGTTTAGCAGCAACCATGACATTGACCCACTAGATGCTGTAAAACTCTCCCCAGTTGTGGCCATCAAAAAGGCTTCTGACAAATGTACAATGAGAGATACAATGTTTGGAAGTCCTCTGTGACAGAGAAAATTTGATAGCCAAAAGATAATTATAAACATGATCCCTTTTTATTTCTCCTTGCTGTCTCCCAGGATCCAGAAATGGAAAGGGTGAGGGGAGGGGAAAGAAGGAGAGAGAGTGAGAACCCACAGGAAACTGAACAGAGTCCTTCCCAAGCCTTCTACCCTCCCACACAGGAGGAGTCATTCCTGAGCTGGCAGAAGAGGAGAAGCACAAAATCAAATATTAGATCATTTGGACAAGTCTGAACTTTTTAATACCTGATGACAAAATTGTTATTGTGGAAAGAAATTTGAAAGAAATGCTGTCAAATGTAGAGGAGGAGAGACCTGACAGAGTGTGTGAATGCTGTAATGGGAGAGAAATGAAGCTATTTCCTGACTGCTGTTGAGTCCAGCTCCTTCAATAATGAATAATTAAGTGCCCAGGCTCTTCAACAGATAAAATGTAAGAAAAAGAAAGGGATAGAGGAGAATCCTGCTTTCTTTTTCTTTTCTTTTCTTTTGTTTTTATTGTGATTTGGGTAAAAATTTACAGAGCAGATACACTTTCCATACAGCAGTTCACTTACACTTTGTCTCATGACATTGACCA
>NW_006922625.1:298409-300447 GCF_000298275.1 Orycteropus afer afer
TCCACTTCTATATCCTTTCCTTCAAGGCTCAGGGGTCCAAGATTATCTTCTGTGTCTGTGTTAATTGGTTTCCCTTTTCTTTGGTGAAGAGGATCTGTGCAGACTTTCTGCCTATTCCACCATCTTGGAATCAATCTCCCCTGCTTTCTGAATTAAAAATAATTCAGGAAACTATTCTACTAGGGACTCCTCATTTAAATTAGTTTACATGATTGTATTTAAACTTCAGAAATCTGTATGTTTATTGAGAGGGTTGTTTGTGTTCTTAAACTTTTTTAAAATTTTGAGATAATTGTAAATTCACATGCAGTTTTAGGAAATAACACAAAGATATCCTATATACCTTTCAGTCAGGTTCCTCTAATAATAATATATTATTTAACTGAAGTGTAATATCATAAAGGAGCTCTAGTGGCATAGTGGTAAGGCGTTTGACTGCTAACCATAGGTCAGCAGTTCAAATACACTGGCTGCTCCGTGGAAGGAAGATAGGGTGATCTACTTCCATAAATACTTGCAGCCTTAGAAACCCAGTGGGGAGGTTGCTATAAGTCAGGATCCACTTGATGGAAGTGAATTTTGTTTTTGTTTTTTTAATAATATAACAACCAGGAGATTTACTTTGTTAAAATCCTTTAACCTTATTCAGATTTCACTAGTTTTACATGCACTCACTTGTGTGTGCATTTAGTTTCATGCAATTTTATCATGTTTGGATTCATGTGATCTCTGCTGTGGTCAAGATGCAGAACAATCAAGTGTAGAGAACTTACTTCCATTAAGGTCCTTTTATCTTTTTTCTATTGTTTTGTTTTGATAGGTTGTAGCCAAAAATAATTTGTCAGATCTCAATATGTGTTTTTGCATAGTACCAGGGCTCAAATATTATTTTGGAATGCTGTTCACCTTTCCCACACTAGCATAAAAATTCTTGTGAGTTATTATAAAAAAAATTTCCATTATAAGTCAGAAATTACATTCTCCATTGCTGACAATGCAGCTTTTAAATTGTTGTTCCTAATAGTGGCATTAACTAGTTGATGTTTTTATTACTCTATGCAAGTGAACAAAAATGATTCGAGCCTTTTGAATATAGGACAGTTCATTTACCAAGTTCCATCATTTCTTTAAAGCCAAGACACAGCACGGAACAATTTTAACAAATAGATTACTTGATTAATTTTTAGACAATGAGCTTTGCTTTTTGAAAAACCTTGATTATATATTGTAATTTAAGTGCTGGTTTCCTTTTCTAGTTTCTTGTTGAAGCCTTTGGCTTCAAATGCTTATGACACTTAATTCCTTTTTGTTAATAAAATAATTAGATCATTGGAGTTTTTATATGTTAAATTTGGCTGCTCTCATCGGCCTTCAGGGTCTGGCCCTTCTGATTTTAAAATGGGCAAAATTAAGTAATAAACTTTGAAAGAATTTAATTTCCTTTGAATAGTTCTGACTTTCTGATACATATTTATAACTAGATACCATGGATAGTAGGTATCTGAGAAAGAATGTTTTTCTTCCCTTCAGGCATTAACTTTAGGTTTTTATGTTTACAAAAATTCTTTTTTGCACAACAAACGTACTGGTCCTAACTTATTATTCTTTTCAGGGCCTACAAATCCTTTAGCAGAACTAACTTTATAGCATCAGAGTCATTTATGTTAATAAGCTTGGTTATATAGTGTTTAGTCTATTTCCTGTCCATGGACAAGGGACTGTGGTCCTTGTGGATGAAAGAAAACAAGGAAACACAACTATTTGCACCTGATTCTTGAACCACAGTTTCAGAGCTAATTTATAATGAAAAGTTCAACTTTTCTGCTTAAGATGGGTAATACATTGTTAAGGATACTGCACCTTTTACTTCTCTTTGGCTAGGCCCATAAATCCTACAACTGTCCATAAATATTCTTAGGAGATTGGCTTAGAATTTTGTTTCTCCCCTATCCCCAACCCCCTTATTTTAGTAAGGAGCTCTGGTGGCATAGTGCCTAAGGCATTTGACTGCTAACCAGAAGGCTGGTGGTTCAAACCC
>NW_006922625.1:301567-302545 GCF_000298275.1 Orycteropus afer afer
TTTTTTTTTTTTTTTTTTTGCTAAAGGAGGTGCCTAATAAGAAACTCTTGGCTTTTAATGTTTTATCAACAGATATTTATGGAATGTTAATACAATCACCACCTAGACTTACTTACTAGATTGTTGCCAATTTTTAAGCCAGTAAAAACATCCATATAAAATGTTATATTCACTTCTTTCAAGCTGAAATATTAAAAACAAACATACAAAAACTTGACCTGACATCTTAAAAGTTAGCCTTTTATGTTACCTCTCTGAAATATTCTTTTTGCTCCTGGTCGGCAAATTGAGATAGACTCACTGCTTTTTTTGATATTGGTAGTTGAATTTTGCGTTCTTAAATTCTTCCCTCTTCATTAAAGGAAAAAAGTCTGTAGGGTCATTTTAGACTTGTTCTTTTACATAGCTTGCCTTCTCCCCAAATTTTTTTGGGTCTTCCATCATTTCAGAAGTGTTCCTAGGTCTTAACTTCTTACATTTCACTGCTGACAAAAGAAGTATAATTAGTAGGAAAGATATTTCTTAAATGCTTAAAAAAACAAAAACCAAACTCACTGCCCTTGAGTCATATGTGACTCATAGTGACCCCTCCTTGGGTTTCAGAGGTGGTATCACTATGGAAGTAGATTGACCAATCTTCCTTCCAAAGAGTGGCTGGTGGTTTTGAAAAAGGGTATCCCTTTAGATAGAATTCATGACAAAGAGGAATAAATTTGCATAAGGAAGTGAGTTAAAGGAATGTTTTTGAAAGATTTTGCTCAGGGGCCTAGAATTTATTTGTATCCTGCAGCCTCTGACTGGAGTTATGGTGGGGTAGTGCCTAAGGCATTTGCCTGCTAACCAGAAGGCTGGTGGTTCAAACCCACCAGTCACTCCTTGGAAGGAAGATTGTTGTTGTTGTTGTTGTTATGTGCCGTCGAGTCGGCCCCGACTCATAGCGACCCCTCCTTGGGTTTCCGAGGCAGTATCACTACGGAA
>NW_006922625.1:303765-305020 GCF_000298275.1 Orycteropus afer afer
CACTATGCTACCAGAGCTCCCTATAGATCCATAGAGGTGCTAATTAAGAAAGCTGTAGGGTTGGATTCTAGAGAGCTACCTGGATACTGTTAAATACTTATGATCTTTTATATGTGGAATTTAAAAGGTAAAGAGAGGGATAGAGGAAGATAATGAAAGGCTAGACTTTTTCTTTGCTATTTCAATAATTTGCTACAAAGCCTTAGTCAAATTCCTTTAACTAATTATGTAAACTTGTTTAGCTCATAGTTTAAGAAGTCATAGAAAATAACAATAGAGAAATATATACAAATTATTTATCCCTAAGAACTTTTATAATTCTCCTTACTTAAAATGTATTTGGAGACTCTTTAAAAAGAATATAAATGTACATTTAAATGTGGTAAATAATTAATTTTAACAGATCATCCTGTAAGGGAATATCTGTATAGCTTTATGATCATGAGTTTTTAATGTTAGATTAATTTCATAATAAAGACAAAACAAAAGAAAAACATTAAGAGGCAATAAACTTCCACAGCTACAAAGCTAATATAATTAGGAGTGTATGAAAGCTTAAATTGATTTAGAGCAATTGGGGTTGTGGAAGGCTGTGGAATACAGTGGGAGCCCTAACTCCATTTTGAGGCTTAACATAAATTTCAGATGCCATTTGGGTTCTTTCTGACCATAAACCAGCATTGTGGCTATGCATAGACAAGTTCCAGGACAAGCCTAGGGTGGGGCAGTTTGCCTTCAGGAAGAGTATGGTTGAAAGTAGATTATGCTGGCACAAAGAGTTAGGGAAATTGCCTGAGAGTGTCTTTTTCTAATTTAAATTAAGGTTGTTGTTGTTGTTTGCTGTCAGTCCAGTCAGCCAGACTCATAGCGACCCCTCCTTGGGTTTCCGAGGCAGTATTACTAGGAAGTAGGATTGCCCAACCTTCCTTCCCAGGAGCGGCTGGTGGGTTTGAACTGCCAGCCTTCTGGTGAGCAGTCAAGTGCCTTAGGCACTATGCTACCAGAGCTCCTAAATTAAGGTTAGTATCTTGGTATTGCTTGGTAGCCAGCTTGTGGCTAAGACTCAGGGTGCATGATCATGAGTACCAGCCTATCCAGACCACCACCTAGCTGGGTAGTTAAGGCTCAGAACCAATCCTGTAACCCTTTCCTATCTTCAAATCCCAATCAGCATCTTTTCCCTGCTTCTGTAGTCCCGCCTTCAAACAGTGAAGAATCTGTGAATCTGTCTACCACCAATCATGATTTTGTGATG
>NW_006922625.1:305339-313398 GCF_000298275.1 Orycteropus afer afer
TTCATAGATGTGTTTATTGAACCTGTTAAAGAGCTCTGGTGATGTAGTGCCTAAGGCATTTGGCTGGGAAGGAAGATTGGGCAGTGTACTTCCATAAAGATTTATCACCTTGGAAACCCAAAGGGGGTTGCTGTTGATGGCAGTGAGTTTAGTTTTGGTTTATTAAGCCTGTTTGAATCTGGGGTCTTTTTCCCCCTAATACAGGAGTATAAAATTAGGAGTAATTACATAAATGAATTCCCAAGTAATGATATAGGTAATATTTATTATGCTTTTAATGTGTCAGACATATATTTAAATGTTTTATACTAAATAGCTTATTAAATTCAATTATTAAATAAATTTATTTAGCACAATGTGCTCAGGTATTATTCTAGGCTCTGGGGATAAACATTGGAGAACAAAACAGAAACAAATCACTGACCTCAGGGTATGTATATGCTAGTGGTAGAAGATTACAGTAACCAAGATTAATAAGTAAAATGCATAGTGTGTTAGTGGGGGTAAGGGTTATGGAGAAAAATAAAACAGTAAAGGGAGAAAGTGGGAGTTCTTCAGTTTTAAAACAGATTAGTAGGAAAGGTCTCACTGAGACTGGGACATTTGAATGAAGATTCTAAAGACATCTGGGGTCTAGAAGAGAGAAGCCCCAAAAGAGGGCACAGTTTTCTTCCAGGTACAGCAGGAAAACCTTGTGACTAGAATGGAGTAAGCCAGGAGGAGTGTAACAAAGATGAAGGGCCTGATCCTGGAGACTTGGATTTTTATTCTGAGAAGGAGGCAAAGCCAATGAAGACTTTGAGCAGAGAAGTGACGATCTGTCTTACATTCTGACAGTGTTCCTCTAACTGCTGTGTTGAGTGACTATGTGTGGGGTAAGGGTTGCAAGAGGGAAGCTAACGAGGAAGCTATTAGAATAGGCCAAGCTGAGATGATAGTTCTTGGACCAGGATGGTGGTGGAAGTGGTGAGAGGTGTTAGATTGTGCATCTATTCCGAAGGTAGAGCCAACAGGATGTGGAGCCTGAGAGAAAGAGAAGTCAATAATGACTCAAGTTTTTTGCTTTGGACAAAGGGAAGAAGTTATGACTGAGTTGTGGAAGACTCAGTAGTTTGCAAGGGGAAAACCAGGAATTCGGTTTGGGACATATTAAATTCGAGATGACTGTTAGAACCCAATAGAGTGAATCCTCCCTATAATTCTATGAGGTAGTTACTGTTATCGTACCCATAACAATATAGAAAGGTGGTTTTTGTTTTGTGCTGTCCAGTCAGTTCTGACTCATAACAACCCTATATATAATAGAACAAAATATTGTCCAGTCCTGTGCCATGCTCATAATTGTTGCTATTTTGAGCCCATTATTTCAGCCATTGTGTCAGTCCATCTTGTTGAGGGTCTTCCTCTTTTTTCGCTGACCCTCTACTTTACCAAGCATGATGTCTTTCTCCAGGGACTGGTCCTACCTAACAACATGTCCAACGTAATCAAGATAAAGCTTTTCCGTCCTTGCTTCTAAGGAACATTCTTGCTGTATTTCTAAGGCGATTTGTTTGTTCCCTTGGCAGTCCATGGTATATTCAGTATTCTTCACCAACACCGTAATTCAAATGTGTCAATTCTTATCTGAAAGGTTAATTTCCCTTTATTCACATGGTAAGTAACAGAGGGAGGATTTAAACCTAGGCAATTTGACACTAGAGCCCCTGCTGTTATATACTATGAGGTCTAAATCTAAGGAATTTAGCAATATGTGTGGTCATGCTGAATTATACAGAATTCATGGCACGAAAAAGTGCTACCACCTCTCTAACTAGGGCATATGACAGTTTAGGTTAGAATGGCTTTTTTTTTTTTTTTTTTTCAAAGATCAGTTATAAACAAATATTTCCATCTCCCTCTCCCTGGCCATCGCATCCTCCTCATCTTTTCTCTAAAGAGCTATTCCCACACACCTGTCTAGATGTGGTGGGAAAGTTTTCCATACCATATAGTTCTAAACAGATTGTGAAAACAGTCCTTATTTTAGTCACTACAACATTTCTGGTGCTTTTTGTTTTCATGCCTCCCAGTCTCAACCTTTCAGCATCTTAGCTTCACAGAGCTTGTGCCATTCCTGATTACTTCATGAATGTTGGTTGACCCAAAATTCTGGTTTCCTAGGAGTCCATAGCTAATGGTATAGTTTAGAGTTAGACTTTAGCATGTCCTTAAAGTTCCATTTTGCCCAATATGCTTATAATTGTCTTAACTGACTACATGGCAGCTATTTAGGTATGCTTTTATCAACTAATCTTGCTGCCCAAACCCAACTTAACTTGTGTTGCATTGTACCCTATATAATTTAGTATGACAAATTGTTAACAACTTCAATATAGACTTAAATTAAATAGGATAGCATTTATGTGCATTGCTCAGTATAACTTGTCCAAACAATTATGGATTAAAAATTTATATTATTAGTTTAATAAGTTTTTGAAGAATTACTTGTGATCCTGGCTATGTTTCCTATCAGCTCACAAGAAATGTTTTATAGGGACCAGGTTTGCTGGTCCAATAAAGCCTGGTGTAACCACTGAGACTATGGCCCCTAGCTGCCCTTCAGGTCTGGAATTGAACCCACAACTGTGGTTTCCAGCCAAACAAAGTACAGGCATGTGAGTTAAACATTTACTTCAAGTAGACACACGCCCTGGAGAGAACAATCATGGGAGAAAGAAGGGCTGCTTATGCACAGGGAGATAGCTCAGGGTGCAGAAGAGTATGAATGGATGGACACTGGGAGGAGGTAACTATGGGGAGGAAGTGGGAGGGGAGCTGCTGCATTGTAAATTTTGGTCAATGACATGAGACAAAGTATATGTGAACTGCTGTATGAAAAGTGAATTTACTCTGTAAATCTTCACCCAAATCCTAAAAAAAAAAAAAAAAAAAGAAATGTTTTATACTTCGGCATGACATCCATTGAAAGAGATATTGGTAAACGAATGGCTGATATGCCATTAACTATTCAGCAATATATTCACCAAATCAATATCAATGTAGTGCATAGTCAATAATATGATTCATTTATCACTTGGCAGTTGGTCCCATCAGAATAAGGACAGTATTATAAAAAGCTAAATTTTTCCCTTTCTGCATTGCACACTGTGTTGCTTTATGATTAAACTAAGTTGTTAAAGTCTGAGCTCATTATATTTAGTACTTACATGTGTCTGGAAGCGTTTAGTGAAACAATAGAATTTGTTGAGGGAATTTAATCTTATGCTGCATTGAAGCAATGTAAGACTTGCCATTAAGAAGCTTGACTATTAAAAATGTGGAGCATGTAGAAATGAAACAGTTCTAGGAAAAGAAAGTAATTTTGGGGTGTGAACTTCAGTAAGAGAAGCCCTAGTGGCACAGTTGTTAAGTGCTTGGTTGTTAACTGAAATTTCAAATCCACAAGCCACTCCACAGCAGAAAGATGTGCCAGACTGTTTCTGTAAGCATTTATGCCCTTGGACACCCTATGGGGTAGATCTACTCCTTTGGGTCATTATGAGTTGAAAACCATTTGATGGCAAATGGCTTAAACTTTAGCAAATCTTTTAATGTGTTCAAAGTTTTCTCTATAATAGAGATGATAGCACCCCTCTTCACCAGTCTAATCTTTTCAGAGTCCTCTTCCCCAATACTTCTCTCATACTTGATTGTGCTTGTATAGTACCCCAGGGCCTTACAGACCCAGCTAGCTCTTTTGTATTTCATTTCTACTAGGAGATCATTGAGGTCATTTTGCATATAAATGTCCATAAGTACATAATCTTTCCTCCTCTGTATCTTTCATTGTTTAAATAATTTGATTGTGTTATTTAATTTGATTCCTACAATATGGATTTGAGCTTCCGTTAATCACTGGACCTAACAGAGAAGAATGCCACATCTAGGAGAGATGTGTTTTGAAAAATAGAAAAAGCATCAAGTTTGTCTCCAAGGGGCAACTGTTGGATTGTAGGGAGTTGATAAGAGAGGGTTCATCAGAGGTGGGCCACTGAGGGTTACTTGTTATGTGCTGTCTAGTCAGCTCTGACTCACAGCAAACCTGTGTACAACAGAATGAAACATTGTTCGAGTTAATTAATCTGCCATTTTGTTTAAGAAGTCAGACCTGTTCCTGCTTTTATCTTATTAAGCAGTTAGCTTCTTCAGCACTTCTGGGTTATAGTTTAAGTATCAGGAGTATTTATTATTCTCAATATTTCATCAAGATTTATCCTTTAAAATTGCATAAATTTCATGTGCCACAGAAGAAGAAAAGTTCTTAACTACAAATAGTAATTTACTATTAGCACATTCTCCCTTAAGAAAGGTAGACTGATACCAAATGGCCCTACTTAGATCATTTATAATTTCAATGTGTATTTTCTATTTGGGGCTTCTTTAACATAAGATTGCTGCAGTGCAATGTACCTGGAACAACTTTTGAAAATGCAATGTAGAAAAAATAGTGAGACCTAATTTCTCAATATAGGATAAGCCAGAGGGAGAACATTACGTTTTTTATCTTCTAGTTTCCCAATTTACTCCAAGGTGCAATTCAAGGTGTTGACTTTGATGCATTCTGCTTTCTTTGCTTGTTATCTTTTTCCAAATGCTACCTCTTGAAGCTTTTTCAGCTGAGACTGAAATGAGTTGAGACTTTTGCTGACAGTCTCTAGATTTGCCATATTTGCTGATGCATTGGGTGTGCCAGTGCATAGGGTGCATAATTATCTTTACCATAAATATTATACTCAGGTAGAAGATGCAAGTACTGTTTTTGAACCACAGATTGGTCAAAACATTATACATATTTCTTAATGAAGCAAAAATGTTTGTGGGAAGAGGAAGGACTTTTTTTTTTCTCTCTGTTACTTGAATTTTATACTCCATTTCATTTTCTTCTTGAGCTAATTTACATAGCATTGATTAGAACAGCTTCCATCTGTTTAATGACATAAATATGCATCATTTTGTGGCAGTTGGGCTTATTTGGGGTGCGGTCAGTCTTCTTTTGTATAATGACTGTCACCTTTGGTAGTCTGAATTATACTCAGAAACATTTAAGCATATTCATTTTACATTTTGTGTGAGGAATATTTTTGTTTATTCATATGTTGACAAATACTTTATTGAAGTAATAAATTCATATGGTAAGAAGTCCAACAGTATAGATAAATTTATAATAAAAACTATAATCCCCAATAACACCTCTCCCTACCCGCCGAGCTGACCTACTTTTAATTCAATATTTTGTTTTAAACTATTTCTGATAAATCTGTATCTTCTGGTATTCTTCTCTTTATAGAATTCTTCTTTGTATACAATAAAGGTATAACACTATTTCTTGAATTACTACTTCTAGGCATTTCTTTCTTGTCTGCTAGATTACTATTGAATTCATTTATACTACTCTTCACCTCCTCCTCATCCTCCCTTATCAATTTATAATTACATTAATGGTCTGTTTCCTTATAGGTTAACTTTGTACTTAAAAAAAGCATAATTAAATCTCCATTTCATATTCCCTTAACCATAGAGAGCATCTCTTTACTCCCTGCTTTGTAAAATGAACACATTACAATTCTTATTCTTTCTTCCACTTCTTTTCATCCCCTCTACATCCCAGTTTTCCCAGTTAATAAAGTACATTTCTATTAATATGGCCAGGTAAGTAGTTATTACAGGGCCACGTATAGTGTGTTAATATTACACTTCCTTCTCTATGGGTCTCATGTCAAGACTTCTCTGCCACTCAGTGGAAATAGTGGAAAATGTTCCTTACTTCAAATTCAAAAGACTTACCTATTTAAACACTCCACCAGTAGCCTTTATCATATCCTCAGCTTTTTCAGAGCTCTCAGTTTAAACAGTTTCCCTTTGTTGTCTTGAGACTTCCCAGGAGGAACTCTGCATCTTCTGGATCCAGTCTGTTCTGATTTCTCTCTAGGGTCATTTCAAAGCTGTTGTCCTGTGACATACTTCGATGCTCCCTTGTATAAGACTCTCTGTTTCTGTATTTTTCTGGTTTACATCCTCTAAATAACTTCCTAAAAGGTACATAGGAGGTGAAATGAATGCGATCTTGCAAACCAGAAATGTCTTTACTCTAACTTCACACTTAATTGACCAAGTCACTGGGCTGGAAATTCTAGGTTGAAAATCATTGAAAATCATTTGCTTTCAGAACTTTACTTCACTGTTTTCTAGCTAGTTTGTTGATGAAAAATATGATGTCAGACTAATTTTTAATTTATATATTGATTACTTTTTTTTGTCTCTCTGGATGCTTTTAGAATCTTTTCTTTATATTTTGAGCTTCAAATGGAGAATTTATTTCCTTATTTATTTAAGCTAAGATATTCTATTATTTCTTTGATCATCTTCTCCCTTCTATGTCCTCTCTTCTGCATCAATTTTTTTTTAGTGACATTTTGGATTTGTCTTCTGTGTTGCTTTTTTGTTCTTTCGTTAATTCAATTACACACACACACACACACACACACAGGAGTTCTGGTAGCATAGTGCCTAAGGCATTTGACTGCTAATCCGAAGGCTGGCAGTTCAAATCCACCAGCCACTCCTTGGAAGAAAGATTAGGCAATCTACTTCTGTAGTGATGTTGTTGTTGTTGTTGTTGTTGTTTGCCGTCGAGTCAGTCCTGACTCATAGCGACCCGTCCTTGGGTTCTGAGGCAGTATCACTACGGAAGTAGGATTGCCCAACCTTCCTTCCGAGGAGTGGCTGGTGGACTTGAACCGCCAGCCTTCTGGTTAGCAGTCAAGTGCCTTAGGCACTATGCTACCAGAGCTCTGTAGTGATACCAGCTCGGAAACCCAAGGAGGGGTCACTGTGAGTTGGATCCGACTCCAAGGCAGTGAGCTGAGCTGCTGAACCGAGGATGGATGGATGGATATGGATTGATAGATAGATAGATAGAAAGAAAGAAGCTCTGGTGGTGTACTGCATAAGGCATTTGATTGCTAACCAGAACATTGGAGGTTCAAACCCACCAGCCACTCCTTGGAAGGAAAACTGAGCAATCTACTTCCATAGAGATACGGCTTTGGAAACCCAAGGAGGGGTTGCTATGAGTCAGGATTGATTCCATGGCAGTGAGTTTGGTTTTGCTTCGGTGTATATATATTTATCTAAGAACACTTTCTTGTTTACTGAAGTTTCTTTTTCAAATCTTCTGCTTGTTTTCCATTTCAATGTCTTGTGAGATATCTCTGAGAATATTATGTTGAGGTTTTTATAAATTATCTTAAATTTCCAGGATTATCATTGTTTCTTGATCCTCCGCCCCACTTCTAGTTCATTTAGAGGAGCTCTGGTGGCTAGTGCCTAAGGCATTTGACTGCTAACCAGAAGGCTAGTGGTTCAAACTCACCAGCCACCACTCCTTGGAAGGAAGGTTGGGCAATCTACTTCCGATAGTGATATCACCTCGGAAACCCAAGGAGGGTTCTCTGTGAGTTAGATCAGACTGGACGGCAGTGCATTTGGTTTTGTTTTTCAGTTCATCTAGGCTTTCCCCATAATATTGCAGGCTTTACTCACTGCCGTGAAATCAATCCTGACTCATAGCAACCCCTCCTTGAGTTTCTGAGGCAGTATCTCTACGGAAGTAAATTGCCCAACCTTCCTTCCGTAGCTTTACTCAAATGTGCAGTAATTCTGGTAGTCTGTTCATAATCACTAATGAAACTGACTGGAGGCTCTGGGTGCAGGAGATAATTTTTTGATTGGCGTCTTCGTTTTGATTTGTGGCTGGGACATCAGACGTTAAGCTTGGGAATCCCTACTTACCAGGCTGAGGAGGGCTTTAATCAAGCACGCCAACACTTATACATGCTGCCTTTCCCTTTCCTAGCATGATCAGGGAAGATAGCTAAAACTTTTTGTGCAGGCATAGGTGCCTGGCTTCAGACAGCCTTTCAGGGATTGTGGATTGTATATGTGTCTTGCTTATTGCATAAACCAGAGATCAACATTTTTTTTTTTTTTTTTTCTGTAAAGACTAGATAATAAATAT
>NW_006922625.1:314441-315640 GCF_000298275.1 Orycteropus afer afer
GAAAAGAAAAAAAGCTGAAAACTAGAACCTGGGAAGGGAAGAATAAAGAATGGTAATAAAAAGGACAAAAGTAATAATAATGGTAGTAGTTTTAAAACAGACAAAATCAAAAAACTAAAAAAAAAAAAAAAAAAAAAAAAAAAAAATCTGGACAGGGCGGGGCAGAGTACCATGCTCCATCCAAGCACATGGACTGGGATGGAATTTGTGCCAGCCTAGAAGGTGGGTGGGAGTGAGGGATGGCCGCACCTCCATTCAACAAGAGGGTGTGAGATATTAGAGTAACAAAGGCAATGTCACACCTTTCCAGTAGTCCATGCATCCAGAATGTTCTTGCAGTTCCCAGGAAGCAAAGCCTGTTCTTAAGTCTCTGGAATCTGGGAGAATGCTGTTGCTTTAAATATCCAAAATGGTCAAGCCACTTGTAAACATTCAAAATGACTGCACCCTCTGGACAGGCAAAAGTCACCTTCCTCTTTGCTGCTTTCCCTTTTATTCCCCAGCTATCAGAGCAGTCCTCCATGCAGTCCCAGGCTAGTAGGGCTGATTTTTAGGTTAATTCTTAGGTCCTACACCCACTCGGCAATATCCAAGCTGTCTGTGTCATCAGGATTGCTGACAGACTGCAGCTCTGTATGTCTCCTTTTTTGGTGTTTTCATGCAAATTCTTCTGTTAGTTGGATTTTAGTCCACTTCTATATCCTTCCCTTCAAAGCTCAGGGGTCCAGGATTATCTTCTGTATCTGTGTTAATTCTTTTCCCTTTTCTTTGTTGAAGAGGGTCTGTACAGTCTTTCTGCCTATTCTGCCATCTTATTGGAACTCCTGCTTCCATAAGTATTGATTGTGGATCCAAGTAAAATGAATTGTCTGAGAACTTTAGTGTTTTCTCCATTTATTATGATGTAGCTTACTGGTCCAGTGGTGAGGATTTTTGTCTCCTTTATATTGAGATATAATTCATACTGAAGACTGAATTCTTTGATCTTCATCAGTAAGTGCTTCAAGTTATCTCCACTTTCAGAAAGCAAGGTTGTGTAATCTGCATATTACAGGTTGTTAATGAGTCTTCCTCAAATCCTGATGCCCCATTCTTCTTCATCTGGTTCAACCCCCTCCTCCCCCCACCATCAAGTCAATTCTGACTCATAGTGACCCCCATTGGCTTTCTAAGGTGGTAAATCTTTATAGAAGTATATT
>NW_006922625.1:315740-319866 GCF_000298275.1 Orycteropus afer afer
TGACTGTACAAAAACAGGTGGCAGGCTACAGTTTGTCAATCCCTGAAAAACAGACCTTCATTTAATCCTTCTATTTTTAGCCCTATTTTTCACTCTCAACTTTTGAGTCTTGATCCTATCTGGGATAGGGATTCCACAAAGTAGAATGGCACTTGTCCCCTCTTGGGCTTCATGTTCCTCCCTATGTATTCTCTGCTGTGGTTCTTTCTTCTCTACTTTATTGGTCACTCCCCTCCATCTGCTTTCTGTTTTCTAAGAATCTGTTGGAGATTCATGCCCACTCATGGCCCCTTCCTCATTCTTTTTGCTATTGTGTGTAGCAGACGTTATTGCTACCTTTGACTATATCCTCTCACCACTTTCCATTTCCCAGCATTCAGCTTACCCTGCAACTGCCAGCACCTGCAGCTTTTAGCTTGAGGTTTCTGTCTTTCTGCAAGAACTTGTTCTACCTGTCCATGGGGCAAGCGGGAGGAGCCAGAGAATTAAATCATGTAAAATAACCACAGTACATATAACAACAAAATATATGTACAGAATTAATTAAAATTGTGAAGAGATGTTCATGTGAATATTGGTGATAAACTCATAATTAGGAGTTTAGATTTGATGTGGAAAGTAAATGGGAGGCACAGATTCCTCTATGAAGGGAAATTAAAAAAGCTTTAAGGATAATATTGTGGTTTAGGATGTTTCATTCTTGCATGCAGTAAGTTGAAAAGAGATAAAGAAGAAGCCATTACAGCTGGATGGTGATTTTTTGAGTCTGCATCATTGTGGTGAACAATAGGATTAGGAATCAGAGGACTAATCAGAATTGCGTAGGGAGGAAAAGCAAGCAGAAGTATGGAGAATGGAAAAGCAAGGAAAAATGTAAAGAAAGAGGTCAAGCTTGTAGCAGTTCTCAAAATGAGAGGATATTCCAAACCAAAACCAGACCCATTGCTGTCAAGTTGGTTCTGACTCATAGTGTCCCTGTAGGACAGAGTAGAACTGTCCCAGAGGGTTTTCAAGGCTGTAAATCTTTACAGAAGCAAACTGCCACATTTTTCTCTGCAGAACAGCTGGTGAGTTCAAACCACCCACCTTTCTGTTAATACCTGAGTGCTAAACCACTGCGCCACCAGAGCTCCTTAGAAGGCCACTAAATCACACTGCCATTGAGTCAATTCTGACTTATAATGACACTATGGGACAAAGTAGAACTGCCCCATTGGGTTTCTAAGGCTGTAAATCTTTATGGAAGTGGAGTGCCACATCTTTCTCTCAAGGAGCACCTGGTAGGTTCAAAGGATTGACCTTTTCGTTAGCAGCATAATGCTTCAACCACTGCACAACCAGAGCTCTTAGAAGCCTACTCAAACAAAAAAACCAAACTCACTGCTCTCAAGTCGGATCCGACTCATAGCGACCCCTCCTTGGGTTTCTGAGGGGTTATCACTATGAAAGTAGATTGCCCAACCTTCTTTCCAAGAAGTGGGTAGTGGGTTTAAACTGCTAGCTTTCTGTTTAGCAGTCAAATGCCTTATGCACTACACCACCAGAGCTCCCAGAAGCCTTCTAGAGAGACTAAAATCAAGAAAAACCTGTATCTGGGCCAGTTAGAATTGAACTGGAAAGCTTATTGACAAGAACTCTGATTTATCTTCTATTTATCCTGTCACTATTTCTAATCATTTATATTCTCCAGTAGAGTTGGCAAGGAACTATATTAACTCTATTGAAAAATGAGAAATGTAAAGTTAAGCTTTGGGATTATTTGGAAAGTTTTTTTGGTATCAGTTCCCTAAAGGTTCTTTCAGTGGGAACAATTTTAAAAAATAAGAAGTAATAAATTCCTTACTGATAAAATCTTAAGCTTAAGCCAAACAATCTTAGAGCCCTCCAATTGTACATTAAAATTTCTATTTAAACTGATTTTCTGCTGCAGTCTCAACAGTTATTTTGCTAATTTCCATTTGAAACCTTGCTGTATGGTGCGAAAGTACTAAACAGATTCTGTTACTTCCCCACAATGTCAGTTTCTTAGGCACCAATTCATAAATTAGCATAATTAGTGGGGGAGGGCACTGTGTGTCTAGTGAAATGTATTTAACTATATACTGAGAAGACTGTGCTCATTACTGCAGCTATAGTGTAGCTGGAGCTACACATTAATAAGTTATGAGCTACTATTTCAGAGAAATTGCTCTACCAATAATAAGTAGTCTATGTTCTGTTTTTCTTCTCTTGAATGTCTGTATGGACTAAAATTAATTCAGTAAACAACAATCTCAGAGAAGTGGGAAAGCTTAAATCATCCCATAACCTGTCTTTGCTCTCCTTCCCAACCTTATTAAATAGTGTTTAGAATTATTCTAACATATTAGTTGCTCTTTCAGACTCTAAATCTTAAGAATTTATTTCACACATCCTTTCAAGGTCACCTGCCACTGTCTTCTCTGTTAGCAGTTGATATAAGTGGTATCACATTCTTCTAGTTACCTACATTTTCACAGATTTGTAATTTACCCTGAAGGTTTTTATCTTTTGTCTTCCATCAAAATGGAAGCAGACTACGCTGCAGAATTCTGTTCTCTAAGGGTTTTGGAAAAAGCAGTTACTCAAAAGCCCCCAGAGACTAACAACAGTTTTCGTCAATCTCACTTGTTTTCTTTAAAAATACATTGCTCATAAATACAGTAACATAATTTGGATACTGCTGTTTGGTTACCACCAAACATTTCTGCTTAGCATGTTAATCAAAGGTGCTTGTGCAAAGCAGGAAGTGGATCTTCTGAGGATGTTCATATGGGGCAGAGAGGTCCTTAAGAAGGTAGCCATTTTTTTCTTCCATATTTAGCTTTGGAAAAAAGTGCAACATCATGAGGAAATCAGGGATAACCAAATTTCTGCTGAAGTTGTGTGACTATCTGGATCCACCTACTTCCAAGTTCATATAATTATTAGGCTATGGAGGCTGGAAGAGAACAAGTAGATTGAGCACTTAGCCTTGCATCCAGCAACACTGACTTCATTTGAGCAGTGAAACTATGAGGTAGAGATGGAACAACATAATGTAATAGCTAATGTGTGGTCCCTGGAGTCAGACATTGTAATCCAGATGTTCCAATTACAATTATGTGATATGGACAAGTTAACATCTTTTAGCTTTTCTCTTCTTAACAGTTGTTGTTAGGGGCCATCAAGTCAGCTCCAACTCATAGCAAGCCTGTGTACAACAGAATGAAACACTCCCTGGTCGCATGTCATCCTCACAATCTCTGCTATGCTTGAACCCATCGTTGCAGCTAGTGTGCCAATTCATCCTACTGAGGGTCTTCCCTTTTTGCTGACTCTCTACTTTACCAAGCATTATATCCTTCTTCAAGGTATGGTCCCTCCTGACAACATGACCAAAATAGGTGAGAAGAAGTCTGGCTATTCTCACTTCTAAGGAGCATTCTGGCTACACTTCTTCCAGGACAGACCTGTTTGTTCTTCTGGCACTCCATGGTATTTTCAGTATTCTTCGCCAACACCATCATTCAAAGGCATCAACTTTTTTTGTCTTCCTTATTCATTGGTCCAGTTTCACATGCATTAGAGGCAATTGAAAATATCATAGCTTAGCCACACTTTAGTCTTCAAAGTGATATCTTTGCTGCTCACTTTAAAGAGAATTTTTTGTAGCAGATTTGCCCAGTGCAACACGACATCTGATTTGTTGACTGCAGCTTCCACAAGTATTTGTAAAATTTTTTAAATTGTGATTTGGGTGAAAGTTTACAGAGCAAATTCACTTTCCATACAGCAGTTCACACACACATTGTCTCATGACATTGACTACAATTTACCTCAATGCAACAGCTCCCCTCCTACTTCCTCCTGATGGTTACCTCATCCCTGTGTCCATCCCTCCATGTACTCCTGACCCCTGAACTATCTCCCTGTGCATAAACAGCTCTTCTTTTCCCATGATTGTTCTCTCCAAGGAATGTATCTACCTCAGGTACATGTCCAACTCATATGCCTGTCTTTTGTTTGGCTGGAAGCCACAGGTGTGTGTTCAATTCCAGACCTGAAGGACAGCTAGGAACCATAGTCTCAGTGGTTCCACCAGGCTCTATCAGAACAGCAAACCTGG
>NW_006922625.1:328412-334547 GCF_000298275.1 Orycteropus afer afer
GTTCCACATTCTCTTCTGAATCCAGCTTGCATTTCTGGAAGTTCCCTGTCAATATACTGCTGCAACCATTTTTGAATTATCTTCAGCAAAATTTTACTTGTGTGAGGTATCAGTGATGTTGTTCAATAATTTCTACATTCCGTTGGATCACTTTTCTTTGGAATGGGCACAAATAATTATCTCTTCCAGTCAATTGGCAGGGAGCTGTTTTCCGGATTTCTTGGCAAAAATGAGTACAGGCCTCTAGTGCTACATCCATTTGTAGACACATTTCAGTGGGTGTTCTGCCAATTCCTGGAGCCTTGTTTTTTGCTAGTTCCTTCAGTACAGCATGGACTTCTTCCTTCAGTGCAATTGGTTTTGATCACACGCTACTTACTGAAAGAGATGAATATCGACCACTTTTTTTTGTTACCATGACTGGATATTCCTTTTATCTTCTTTTGGTGCTTCCTGAGTCATTCAGTATTTTGACCATAGCATCCTTCAATATTACAGTTTGAGGCTTGACCTTTTTCTTCAGTTCTTTAAGCTTGAGAAATGCTGAGTGTATTCTTCCCTTTTGGTTTTCTAACTCCAGATCTTTGCACATGTCATTATAATACTTTAATTTGTCTTCTCAAAGCACACTCTGAAATCCATTCATCTCTTTTTTTCTCATCATTTCTTTAATTCACTTCAGCTACTCTTTGTTCAAGAATGAGTTTCAGAGTCTTTTCTGATATCCATTTTGATCATTGCTTCCTTTTCTTTTTAATGACTATTTGCTTTCTTCATGGACAATATTCTTGATGTGATCCCACAACTCTTCTGGATTTCAGTACTAGTGTTCAGTGCATCAAGTCTGTTCTTCAGATGGTCTCTAAATTCAGGTGGGATATAATCAAGATCATATTTTGACTCTCGTAGACTTTTTAAAATTTTCTTTCATCTGGAACTCACATATGAGCAATTGATGGTCTTTTCCATATACAGCTCCTAGCCTTGTTTTGACTGGAGATAATAAGTTTCTCCATTGCCTCTTTCCACAGATGTAGTCGATCTGATTCCTGCGTATGCTATCTGGTGAGGTCCGCATGTATAGCCACCATTTATATTGTTGCAAAAAGGACCTTGTAAAATTCTGTCATGCAATATCTGGCTTATTTCTATTACCTAGGCCATGTTTTCCAACTACTGATGATTCTTGTTTGTTTCCAACTTCTGCATTCCTATCACCAATAATCATCAATATATCTTGATTGTATGCTTGGTCAATTTCAGACTTCAGAAGTTGGTAAAAATCTTCAGTTTCTTTATCTTTGGTTTCAGTGGTTGGTAAGTTTGAATAATAGTAGTATTAACTGGTCTTCTTTGTAGGCATATGGATAGTATCCTATCACTGGCACCACTGTGTTTTAGGATATATCTTGAAACATTCTTTTTGATGATGAATGCAATGCCATTCCTCTTCAATTTGTTGTTCCTGGCATTGTCTGATTGAAAATGGCCCAAAGTAGTCCATTTCAGCTCACTGATGACTAGGATATTGGTCTTTAAGAATTCCATTTCATTTTGGACAATTTCCAATTTTCCTAGATTCATACTTTATAGATTCCATGTTCCGATTATTAATGGATGTTTGCAGCTCTTTCTTCCCATTTTGAATTATGCTCCATCAGCAAATAAAGGTACCTAAAGCTTTACTCATTCACATCATTAAGGTCAACTCTACTTTGAGAACACAGATCTTCCCCAGTTGTATTTTGAGTGACTTTCAACCTGAGGGGCTCTTCTTCTGGCACTATATCAGTGTTTCAGAGCTATTCACGTTTTCCAGTAATGTATCAGACAGTGTCTCACTGATATTCATAAGGTTTTCACTGGCCAATTTTTTCAGAATTTGATGGCTCCATCTTTCCCAGTCTTAGTCTGGAAGCTCTTCTGAAACCTGTCCACCATGGGTGACCTTGCTGGTATTTGAAATATTGGTGGCATAGCCTTGAGCCTCACATCAATAGGCAAACCATCACAGTATGACAAGTGGTGCTTCTTAACATTAACACAGGAATATTAATAATACCTATATTATACAATTGTTGGGGTTAATTTAGGAGCCTGGAATGTTGTAAATATTACTAAATGAAGTTCTTGTTGTTAGTTGCTGTTGAATTGGCTCTGACTCATGGCAACCTTATGTATTAACAGAATGAAATATTGCCCAGTCCTACGCCATCTCCGTGATTTTTGATGTTTGCGAACATTGTTGAGGTTATTGTGTGGTCTATCTCATGGAGGATTTACTTAACTTTTGATGACATTCTGTAAAACATGATGCCCTTTTCCA
This sequence comes from Orycteropus afer afer, assembly GCF_000298275.1. Lineage (NCBI taxonomy): Eukaryota > Metazoa > Chordata > Mammalia > Tubulidentata > Orycteropodidae > Orycteropus > Orycteropus afer. The sequence goes on from NW_006922625.1 coordinate 330,739, forward strand.
GCAACTGGCATTTCCTGATGACATGTCCAAAGTAACCAAGATGAAGCCTCGCTACCCTTGATCACAAGGAGCATTCCAGTTGTAATTCTTCTAAGAGTGATTTGTTTGTTCCCTGGCAGTCCATGGTATATTCAAAATTCTTTGCAAACACCAGAATTCAAATGCATCAATTCTTCTGCATGAGATGAATGAAAGGATCATGACTTGGGTCAGGTGCACCTTAGTCATCTAAGACATCTTTGCTTTTTAGAACTTTAAAGAGGTCTTTTGCCAGCTATTTACCCCCAGCAATATGCCATTTGATTTCTTGATTGCTGCTTCCATGGATGTTGATTTTTGATCCAGGTAGAATGAAATCATTGACAATTTTAATTTTCTCACCATTTATAATGATGAGAAAAAGTATTCATTGGGTTATGACGATTTTTATTTTATGCTTAGGTGAAGGTTGTGGCCTTTTACCTTCATAAGTAGGCACTTGGAGTTGTCTTAATTTTCAGCAAGTAAAGTTGTGTCATCTGCATGTTGCAGGTTGTTAATGAGTCTCTAATTCTGAAATCACATTCTTCTTCATATAGTACAGTGTTTTGGATTATTTATTCAGCATACATAATGAACCAGTAAGGTTAGCTGGTATTATTTATTACTTTCAGAGCACATAAAGACCATTTCTTTAAGTTTATGCCAAAACATTTTATTAGCTGTTGTGAAAGAAATGCATTGCCAGTTTAAGTTTTTGAATGAAGTTTTTTGTTTTCTGCCTTCTATCAAAATAACTTAGTAATAAAATTCACACATCATTCTAATGCATATACATGTTTGAAGGTGATTTAAAAAATCTAGTCATATTTTCACAGAGATTTTAATAAAAGCTTGTTAAACCATTGCCATTGAGTCTATCCCAACTCATATTGCCCCATAATACAGAATAGAACTGCCCATAGTTTCCAAGGCTGTAAATCTTTACAGAAGGAGATTAACACATCTTTCTTCTTTGGAGGGGCTGGTGAGTTAAAGCCATTGACCTTTTGCATAATAGCCAAGTGCTTAAACACTGCGCCACAAGGGCTCCTTAAAAAGTTGTCAGAGATGATGAAAATATTTACATTTAGCAATTCAACAAAACTCAACTCACTGCCATCGAGTCAGATCCAACTCACAGCAACCCCTCCTTGGGTTTCTGAGGCAGTGTCATTATGGAAGTAGATTGCCCAACCTTCCTTCCAACTATTTTGCATGACTGCTTAAAATTACTGTATGAAATACAACACATATTTAATCTTACTGGAGCTTACCTTTGTTCATAGATTCAGTTTTAGATTTTTGAAAATAAAGGCATATTTATTGGTATTGGTAATTTGATTTTATCAAAATGATTTCTGAATCTCATAGAAGAACTTAAGTTGTTATAGGTGGACTCAAAGTGGAAGCCACATGTGTATTTATATTATAACCAGTACTGGCATAACTCCTGCCGCTTTAAATTTTGTATGAATTGGTATTCTAATCATCAGGCATTGAGACTCCATAACCACTGGTGCTGTTTTTTCCTAGTTCTTACAGGCCCCAAACTTGGATTTCAGTATTGCCTTATTACTGCATAATGTTCTGCATAATGTTCCTGGTTCATTGTCATAAACAGATAACCTGAAGTGGAATGTTTTCTATTTAAAGATGGAGATGTTTGTCTTTTTTTACAGTTGAATAATGCAACAGTGTGCAAAATAGTATCTTCAATATTAGCTTGGAAAAAAATTGAATTGCATAAAATTTGAAGTTTATGTCCCAAATGCTACCTTAGTACCTATAAAGCTCTACTCATACTGGTAGGGAAAGGAACTTACATTTATTTAGTACATTTTCAGTGCCAGACACTTTGCATAAATTGTGTTTTAATTCTCATAATAGCTCCTGGAGGTGGGAATTATTACCTTTTTTATAGATGAGGAAACTCAGGATCAAAGAGGTAAAATGATTTGTAAAACTTGAAAGTGAAAAGTTAGGGTGTGAACCTAGATCCAACTAACACAAACAATTTTACACCTTATCTACTCTATTGCCTATAATGGAAGAGAAAGAAATGTGTGCAGTGAAAATGGAAATGACTATGACCATCTGGAAGGAAAGGTCTGCCAAATTCTAATATGAAAAGTGCTGGACCTTATCATGGCAAACCTTAACATAACCTAGAGCCCCTGTGACTACTAACCAGAAGGCTGATGGTTCAAACCCATCAGTCACTCCTTGGAAGAAAGATTGGGCAATCTACTTCCGTAGTGATTCTGCCTCAGAAACCCAAGGAGGGGTCGCTGTGAGTTGGGGCCTACTTGATGACACATAACAACAACAGAGCCCCTTTACAGAATTACCCCTCTCCTATAAAATACTCTGTTGTAGATGCATTTTAGTTTATGGAGTTTTATTCTCTTATATCAAGGTACAGCATTGGCCCTAATTATTGCTATTGTTGTAACTTTGTACATTAATGGCAATTTTGTGAGGCTAGGTGAATTTTACTATTTAGTAAGAGCTTAATTGTTCTCTCTAGACTTCCCTAATCTCCTGCTGAGATCTTGTTAAATATTTTGAGAATGAACTAATCAGTGTTTTGCATCTTTTCAATAATGTGAATGCTTTTTCATCCTCCAGCATAATTTTATGTAAGAATAAGCAGATATAAATAGATGGAAAGCCTCCTTCACCAGTTACAGGCTGGCTTAGTGTGGCTGATGGGTAGCGTTTAACAAGCAACCTCATTAAGGTTTAACTTGATGTAGAGACTTCAGATAAACATTTGTTAATGGACAACAATGTATCAATAATTTCTGATAATTTATTCTGTCATTCTTAGTATTCATGTTTCTGGGTCGCTTGTAGATACTGATATTCCTTTTGAGAATCTTATTAAAGAGAGATGATTCATTCACAAAATCCTCACAGCCAAATTGATAGCTTTTTGAAATGACACTGCCTATTGATACTTGAAAATAAAATATCCTGTCCCCTTACACCAATGGATCATTTCCACATAAATTCAGAATGCTTAATTTGAAACTAATTTTTCCCAAAGGAGAAACAACTCTAATTTCCTGTAGAGGCCATCACTACTGCTTCTTTGGATTTAGCATTAATGGGTTGAAACACTTTTCATGTTGGACATAGATCAAAGATCTATTTGAAAATGACTGGCATATTATAACTTGTAAGAAGGAGCCAGTATGCATTTGTACAGTACTTTGATGTATTAGGTGAAAATATGTTTTGAGGTACCTAATGGCAAGAATCTTTTAGTATGATTTCTTCTCCATTTTAATATATAGAGACATGGGTAATAAACCAGTGTTGTTATTTTCCATATGTTACAGGGTACAAATTTTAAATTTTAATAGTATAATTCAACAATTGCCTTATATTCTCTATTACTAATTTGATATTGTTCAACTTTTTAAAAGAGAGTTATTATAATTTGGTTTGAAACAGAGTTAGAAATCATTAACTGTTTATGGAATGTCTAAACACATATAAAAACTGAAACACTCCATCAAATACTTAGAGATACATAATAAGCAATAATCATGTTTAGTTACTATGCTTTAGAGTAATGTTATTATTATCATTAGCTGCTGTCAAGTCAGTTCTCAATCACAGCAACCCTATGTATAACAGAACAAAATGTTGCCTGGTCTTGTGCCATCCTTATAATTGTTGGTATGCTTGAGCCCATTGTTGCAGCCACTGCATCAAGACCTCATTTAGGGTCTCCCTCTTTTTGGCTGACCCTCTGCTTTACCAAGCATGTTATCCTTCAC
>NW_006922625.1:335054-341741 GCF_000298275.1 Orycteropus afer afer
ATTAAAAAAATGTTGTGGGGGAGGCGTCAGACTTCTTCAAACTTCACAAGGTGGAAGGAGGATGATTATCTATATCAACAGCCCAAAGCTGATTCCTATAAGGTAGAGATCAGACATGCCTCTACCCTCTAACCTTTTTGCTAATTTTGATAACATCCTTCTCATGGCACTCTCTACTTCTCCAGGGTTTGATAATTCATTGCAATGACCATGCAGAACTCCAGACAATATTCATGATTATGGGGTTTATTAGAGAAGTAACAGATTATAATTCAGGATCAGAAAAGATTCAAGATACAGTTTTTTGATCAAGACAACCTCTAAAGGTATGACTCTCTCTCTTGCCTTCAGCCTCTCAGCCCTGAGGCCCCTTGCCCTCTGCCGTGCTTGGGCAAGTGTTTGAAAGTTCTTTTTAGCTCTGATGATAAATGCTTAGGAGCTCTGGTAGCGTAGTGCCCAAGGCACTTGACTGCTAACCAGAAGGTTGGCAGTTCAAACCCACCAGCCACTCCTCAGAAGGAAGGTTGGGCAATCTACTTCTGTAGTGGTACTGCCTCAGAAACCCAAGGAGAGGTTGCTTTGAGTGAGGTCTGACTTGATGACACATAACAACAACAACAACAATAACAATGATAAATCCTTATAGGTGTCCTGCTCTGCCAGTAAGCCTCCTGCCTGGAGACACTCAGCTTTCTCACTTTGTTAGTGAGCCTTGGCTTTGTGGATAAGTGCCTAGATGTACCCCATTCTGCCAGCAATCCTCCTGGCAAAAGGCATTCAGCTTTTCACTCTCTGGGCTGGAAAACCCACCACTTTGTCTCATGACAGTATCTTGGTTCTGTTACCCCTACTGTAACCATTTTTCTGCTGCTGCTTCTCATCGTCTCTCAGCATCTCTGGTATCCCAGCTCTCTGTCTCCTGTATCGAAGAGGTTCAGTGCAGGGATCTCAGGTCCAAAGGACGTGTTCTACTCTTGGCTTTTCTTTCTTGAGGGTAGTGAAATTCCTCCCTTCACACCTCTGCGATGGCTCATTTTAAGCCTATGGGGATGGCAAAACTGGTGAGTACCCATGTTAGGTTCCATATACCTTATTTGCATGGTCCCACACCCACAAGGGTGGAATGCACCTTATTTACATCATTAACAAGCTATCCAATTGCCTTTGTAGGCCGCAAGCACCTGACATTTGCTTAGTCCCACCCAGTCTTTTGGTTTGAGTTAATATGACTAGAAGGGCCATATTAAGTAATTCACTGCATTGCAATAATAATTTCTCTTATATTTTGTACTAAGACCATGACCCTTACTTGCCTTATATAGGAGACTTTTAAATACTTTCAGTACACTAATATGAAACCTCCACTCTCTAGGTAACAAATTCTGTTTTTGTTACCTCTTATGCTGCTCTAACAGGAAATACTATGAGTGGGTAGCTTTTACAAATAGGGATTTATTCTCTTACAGTTTAGGAGGCTAGAAATCAGAGTTCAAAGTGCAAGCTCTAGTAGCACTTTAAAAAACCCTTGACCTTGGGCTTCAGCACTGCCTCTTGCTGCAGGCCCACTGGAGTTGGAGGCATCTCTTCACTCAGGTAGTTGCTGGCTGCTCAGGCTAACAAGCTCAAGGTCAACAAGTAAAATGACATAATCCCAAGATTACCAAACAACATGGAAGACGGCTAGTTCAAGTCCAGAAACAGTCCTAAGACTGGCAGGCAATCATGGCAGGCAGCTGAACGAAGACTCGGCTGCATGCAGGGTGCAAATGTGCCAGAAAGCTCAAGACCACTCCCAAAGCCTCCCTAAAGCAGCTACTCAGCTGCTTGTGGCAGATTCCACCACAGAGCTGATTGCCAGTCTCATCGTGGGGAATAACCACCATCAGCTACCCAGCCAGCCACTCAAAACCAAGTCCAGCCAAGCTGACATAACCTTAACTACCACACATAACATGACAATAAATAATAACCTCAGACATTTTTGTTCACTGTGTTTATTGGAACTGCTAAATCTTACTCTGCATACAGTAGAGATAGAGTCATCAGAACTAGTGAGATTTCAATATATAAAATAGTTAAATTTAAAAGCATTTGATTTTCTCATTTTATTTTATTGAGCTAATGGTCATAGAACTCTTACAATGCTTCCTAAACATGTTAAATTCATTAAATATTTAAACACCTACATTTAAATGTTAAACCATTCAGCCTGCACAGTATTGGTGTTGCAGGTGTTATGGATATGTTGTTGTTATTAGGTGCTGTTGAGTTGATTTTGACTCATAGCCACCCCATGTGACAGAATAGAACTGTCCCATAGGTTATAGTCTTTACGGGAACAAATTACCAGATGTTTTTCCTGTGATGCCTCAGGATGGCTTTGAACCATCAACCTTTCAGTTTGTAGCTGTGCACTTAACCATTGTGCTATAAGGACTCCTTGCTAGAGATATAGTAATGAAGAGTATCAAAGGTCCTGCCCTCATAGTATTTATATTTTCATGGGAGGAGGCAGTCAATTAAAAAAAAAAAAAAGAAAGAAATGCAAATGCATGAATAGTGTGTTTATTAGTATTAAATACTATGGAGAAAAGTAAAGAAAGGTAAGACTAAATTGAACAACTACTCTTAGCATGTTGTTGTTATTTGCCATCCAGTCGGACCCGACTCATAGCGACCCCTCCTTGCGTTTCTGAGGCAGTATTGCTATGGAAGTAGATTGCCCAACCTTCCTTCTGAGGAGTGGCTGGTGGGTTTAAACTATCAGCTTTCTGGTTAACAGTCAAGTGCCTTAGGCACTACACTACCAGAGCTCCTTAGCATAGCTTCATTTTAATAAAATATTTCTATCACTTTTTTCTACTGTCAAGAAATTTACAATAGTAAAATCTGAGACTAAAATGTGAAATTCTATGTAAAATTACATGTAATTGATTTCTCCACTTTTTCACATATTACCAAGAGCAGAATATGATTCCAATAAGTTTGGATCAAGCAAACAAAAGATTTTAGATGAAATGATCCGTGGTAATAGAAACTGACATCTTATTTGCTATCAGAGCCACTACTAAATAGTCAGCAGAGTGTTGAATGAACCCACAGACAGATACATGGAGCTTTGGAAAGAGGTAGTTTCAATCAGAGGTGATTTTTTTAACAGAATTTTCAGGTCTTTTTAGAGTGTTTATGTGTGGAGCTAAATAGGATTAAGTACATAATTTACTATCAACATAGTTTGGGTTTTGGTCAATGAACACACATGATTAAAATGTAACTAAATTAGAAATCTGAGTAAAGTGTTAACCCATTTGTTGATATAGTTGATGAGTCATGGTAGATGATTAATTAACATTTTAGGCAGATGGTGGATGAGGAGGACTCTTGTTTAAGTGAGCATAAACTGGGGACTGCTTCCTTCCCTAGAGCTATTGCTTAGTCTTCGGGGCACAGGAGGGTGGAGGAGCAAATCTATCATAGTTAAACTTAGCTGTGACAAGCATAAATCAGCCAAAATTAAAAAAAAAAAATTTAAAAACCTTCTTTATTGAGAGATAATACATAAGCCACATCATTTATCCATTTAAAGTGTACAATTTATTTTTGTTTTAGTATGCCCACATTCTGTATAGCCATCACCATGATCTAATTTTAGAACTATTTGTCCTCCCTAGAAGAAATTCTAAACCAATTCCTTCTAGGCCCTTGGCACCACTCACAACCTCAAACCAAAAAACCAAACTCACTGCCCTCAAGTCTAGCAACCCCTCCTCGGGTGTCTGAGGCAATATCACTAAGGAAGTAGATTGCTCAATTTTCCTTCCAAGGAGTGACTGATGGGTTTGAACTGCTAGCCTTTTGGTTAGCAGTCAAGTGCCTTAGGCACTATGCCACTAGAGCTCCTTATATGAATCTAGGAAACTATAAATCTAGGAAAATTGGAAGCTGTCAAAAAGAAAATCGAATGCATAAAGATCAATATTCTAGGCATTAGTGAACTGAAATGGACCGGTAGTGGCCATTTTGAATCAGACAATCATATGGTCTACTATGCCAAAATGACAAATTGAAGAGGAATGGTGCCACATTCATTATGAAAAACAACATTTCAAGATGTAGTTTGAATTGTAACATTGTTAGTGACAGGGTGGTATCTATATGCCTACAAGGAAGACCAGTTAACAGGACCGTTTTGGAAATTTACACACCAAACACTAATGTCAAACATGAAGATATTGAACATTTTTACCAACTTCTGCAATCTGAAATTGATCAAACATGCAGTCAAGATGTGTTGATAATTACTAGTGATTGGAATATGAAAGTTAGAAAGAAAGAAGCATCAGTAGTTGGGAAATATGTCCTTGGTGATAGAAATGATGGGGGAGATTACATGATAGAATTTTGCAAGACCAGTGACTTAATCATTGCAAATACCTTTTTTCAACAACATAAATAGTGAATATGCATGTGGATCTCACTGGATGGACTACAAAGGAATCAAATCAACTTTATCTGTGGAAAGAGACAATGGAGAAGCTCAATATCTTCAGTCAGAACAAGTCCAAGGGCCAACTGTGGAACAGACCATCAATTACTCATATGCGAGTTCAAGTTGAAGTTGAAGAAAATTAAAACATGTCCAGAAGAGCCAAAATATGACTTTGAGTAAATCCTACCTGAATTTAGAAACCATCTAGAGTAGATTTGATGCATTGAACTCTAATGACCAAAGACCAGACAAGTCGTGGGATGACGTTATGAACATTATACATAAAGAAAGGAAAGGGCCATTAAAAAGATAGAAAAGAGATAAAAGACCCATGTCGATGTCCGAAGGGACTCTGAGATTCTGAAGCTTTCTTTTGATGTAGAGTACCTAAAGTGAATGAAAGAAATGATGAAGTAAAAGAGCTGAACAGATTTTGAAGGATGGCTTGAGAAGAGAAAGTAAAATATAGTGAAATGCACAAAGACATGGAGTTATGAAACCAAAAGAGAAGAACACTTTTGGCATTTTCAAGGTGAAAGAACTGAAGAAAAATTTCAAGCTTAGGGTTTTGATGTTAAAAGATTCTATGGGAAAAATATTGAATGATGCAGAAGCATCAATAGATCAACAACAATTAAGCCACTTACTCAGAAGGAAGGTTGGGCAATCTTACTTCCGTAGTGATACTGCCTCGGAAACCCAAGGAGGGGTCACTATGAGTCGGGGCCGACCCGACGGCAAACAACAACAACAACAACAACAACTAGCAGTGTGGATGGGAATGCAATGAGGTAGTGGTATTTTTAGGAAGACCGTGAAAATTTCCCTCGCCTTCTTCACAACCATCTTCAAAACTCCTAAAACAAAACAAAACAAAACAAAAAACCAAACCCACTGCCATCGAGTTGATTCCAACTCATAGCGACCCCCATTGGGTTTCCAAGGTGGAAAATCTTTACAGAAGTATATTGCTTCATCTTCCTTCCATGGAGAAGCTGGTGGATTTGAACTGCCAGCCTTCTAGCTGGCAGTCAAATGCCTTAGGCATTGTGCAACCAGAGTTCCTTTTAGAAAACTCCCAAAGGGGTTCTTTTTATGAGGAGAACTTCCCTGGAAAGAGTGTGGATGAGGTTTAGCAGTGGCTCTGGATGTACCATTCAATCATTGAAGTGTCAAGAACTGTACATACAATACTTCATTAAATTTTCACAAGATCCCATGACAAACTCCTCCATATCCTCATTACATAGACTGTTTCTTCTATCCACCTCCTTGCTATTTCAGAAACCTGGTTCTTCCCCAAAGATACTCCCATGTAGCTTCCTAGAGTGAGTGCTGCTCAATCTTCCATGCTCCACGTGCCATAGATTCAAAACAAAACAAAAAAACCCCAAAACTTCATTTGAAGTGCACGCCATTTAGAAATCATGCCCTATCCCTTCTTTTTACTATACTTTAATGACATCTTAAGCAAGATGCCAGAACACTCTTGTGTGTATCAAGGCATCCTGCTCACAACTCTCTCCTTAAACTTAAGAATATTATTGTAGATGCATTTATTTGTATATGGTCCCCTCATTTCTCTCTTATTTTACTAATTCAGTGGCTCCATATTGCTCACTAGATCAAATCCAAACTTTCCAATCTCATACTCAGTGCTCCTAATTTAGCTGTCCAACACTGTCATACTCAGGGCTTGGTGCTAACTGACTTTGACAGGCAGAGCTGTTCTTTATGTGATCCAGCCAACAATGTGTGCATTTCCAGATCTGTGCTTTCCTTGTGAAGTTGCTATTATTTAGGCTGTTCTGCTCTTCTCTTATTTATATTCTGTCCATCATTTAATACCCTAATCTAGTTTTGTTTCCTTTCCCTCGACTGTTATAATAAAAAAAAAAATCTCACATATCATTACCTGTTACACTCATCTGGGCCAGACAACTGTTAACTTGTCCTAAGGCAGCCCTTGACTCATAGCAACCCCATGCACAATGGCACTAAGTGTTGCCTGATCCTGTGCCATCTTCATGATGGGTTGTGATCGTGATCATTGTGATCCTTAGGGTTTTCATTGGCTGATTTTTGGAAGTAGATTGACAAGACTTTCTTTCTACTTCATCTTAGTCTAGAAGCTCTGCTGAACTCTGTTGAGCATCAAAGCAACACACAACCCTCCAATGACAGAGAGAAGTGCATAA
>NW_006922625.1:341966-343349 GCF_000298275.1 Orycteropus afer afer
CGGAAGGAAGGTTGGGCATTCCTACTTCCGTAGTGATACTGCCTCGGAAACCCAAGGAGGGGTCGCTATGGGTCTGGGCTGACTCGACGGCACATAACAACAACAACAATAGTCTGTATAGTTCAATGTAACACTTTAAGAATATTTGGTCTTATTTTCTCATGGTTTCATATTTTTAAGACTTTTCTTCTCTGCAGATAGCAGGTTTCTTGAGAGCAAGTCAGTGTCCTGCATATCACCACAGTGCCAGAGATACGACAGGGAGTCAATAAACAGTGTTGACTACTTCCTGACACTTTGTTGTTGTTGTTGTTATGTGCCGTCGAGTCGGACCTGACTCATAGCGACCCTTCCTTGGTTTCTGAGGCAGCATCACTCCGGAAATAGACTGCCCCATCTTCCTTCTGAGGTGTGGCTGGTGGGTTTGAACCGCCAGCCTCTGGTTAGCAGTCAAGTGCCGTAGGTGCTACACTACCAGAGCTCCTGACACTTTAGGGAATCTCTTTTGAATTCTCTATCAGTGAATTCTCTATAATAATAGTAATAATAACAAATGAGTTATTTTGTCTTTTGTTGATTTGGGGAAGAATGTGTGACAAAGATCACTTTGTGGTTTCCTTCTCTTTGAATGAATTTGATTCCATTGATTTTCAGATAGCATATTGGTTTTGTAACAGTCATTCAATGTTGAGGTCTCAGGACCTACATCAAGATACCACAAAATTGTGATGATAGTAGAAGAAAATTATATATGATTCATGTCCTGTAGTTCTATATAAAACTTAGTGATTCCTTTGAAAAAGATCTTTAAAAGTTTTTTGATATGAGATGTTGCCTTTTCTGTGAGTGGAATAGTAAATCAAAAGTGTGAAGTACCCTTCTGGAGCTGACAAAAGGCCATGAACTTTGCTTGCCTTTGAATATCCACTCTGCTCTCGGCTTTAATACAATGTGACATCTGTGCTAGTTTATAGTCAGCGATTTGAATTCTTGAACAGAAAATAACTGATATGTCTCTATAACCAACACAATAAGCTTTGGCAATGGGATTTTTTTTTTATCCCAGTAAGTAATTTGAAAATTTGTTTTACACTTTATCAAGTATTGAAAATTTTAAAGTATATTTCTAAAGTCTCTCAAACAGAAACTCCACAGTGCTCTTATGTCTTGTTATTACTTCTAAAGAAGAAATGAAAATAAAAAATTTTAAGAAGAGAAAACAGAATCAGAAGGACCTTTGTTGTGCCAATTAAATACCTTTACTATTTAAAAAAAAAACAACTCACTGCTGTCAAGTCAATTCGACTCATAGCCACACCTCCTTGGGTTTCCAAGGCGGTGTCTCTATGGAAGTAGATCACCAAACCTTTCTTTCCGAGGAGT
>NW_006922625.1:344379-345701 GCF_000298275.1 Orycteropus afer afer
TTCTTTACATCCAGATAACACTTGTAGAGAGTGAAAATTCCTCTGACAGAGTACCAGGAGAACTTTCTAGACATGAAACATTCAGGAATGGGTATTGCATCACAGGGCAACATAACAGGCAAAACTATTGGGTAGAAATATGTGAAGTTAAGCTGTATGTCTCTATTTCTCTCCCTTCACGATATTTACTCTTTCTTTTCCTGCTTTTTTCTTAATTATGCCCCTTTTCCCAGAATATGTATGAAAAACATGCCACTTAACAAATATCTACATGTCCCCTGGGGACTTATACCATGTCAAAATCATGTTTCTCAGGATTAATCCCCCACCCCTACCTTGTTTGGCATATTAAGATGCCTTTTGGGAAACTTTATGGAGAACTTTATTCATATAACATCATGGTTAATATTAATAGCACGTGCTTGGGAAATAAATATACTCCAAATACTGACTCCATCTCTTATGAACTGTGGCAGAAATTATTGGGAAGTTCCTTTGGCCTCCATCTACCATCTCCTTCTCCCTAGCCACCAGGGGTGGCCATGGGACACAATTCTGGCCAATGAGAAATAAACAGAAGCCTGCTCAGTGCAGCTCCTTAAGAGGCTAGCAGATTCAGTTAGTGTGACCCTTTTGTCCTCTTCCCCTTAAACTCTTTCTCTATTTTTTCTGCCTGGAGTCCTGATGTGATGCCTGAAGATGAATAGCTATCATGTAATTATGAGGCAATAAGTATGATGTGTATGGTGGAAAGAGAGAGACACACAGAGAGAGAGAGAGAGAGAGGAAGGAAAGACAGAAGGGAGGAGGGACGGAGGAAGGAAGGAAGAAAGGAAGAAAAAGGAAGAAAGGAAGAAAAAGAACTTTCCTGTCTTTGTCCATATTGCTTAGTGGCTAAAACAGACCTGAACTTCTTACATCTGGCTATCTTTTTTTTTTTCTTTTTAGAAAAGCAATCGTTATTTGTTTAAGTCACTACTCACAGTTGAACAAATTTCTAACTCTGTGTCCTCAGTTTTCTCATCTTTAACTTGGAGGTACTCATGTTACATACTTCATAGGTTTGCTATGAGGATGAAATGAAATGATGCAAGTGAGAGGCTTTGTAAAGTGCCTGGTTCAGAGTAAACACTCAATAAAGGTTAGCCAATATTATTATTTCTACTTGAATATTTCCTTTATTTAGTGTTATAATTATTAGATTTTAATACAGATCAAGCGCTTCTTAGTACAGCTACTAGATAATATTTCTCTTTCATATCCAAGATTGTTTTAAGTGTCCTTTAAACATCTTTATTGAGATATAATGGACATAAACTGAA
>NW_006922625.1:346231-350055 GCF_000298275.1 Orycteropus afer afer
CCAACCTTCCTTCTGAGGAGTGGCTGGTGGGTTTGAACTGCCAGGCTTCTGGTTAGCAGTCAAATGCCTTAGGCACTATGCCACCAGAGCTCTTTGTCCTATATATACAGCTATGAAACCATCATCATCAAGATAAGGAACATACCATATTCATCACTCCCAATGAATTTTACTCATTCCACTTTGTAATCTTTACCTTCTGCCACTCCCTATTCCTGTTGAACACTACCAATCTGCTATCACTATAGATTAGTTGGCATTTTCTTCAGTTTTATATCAATGGAATTATACAATTTGTACTTCCCCCCCTTTTATTTTTGTGGAGGCTTTTTTTTTCCCACTCAAACTATTATATAATTATCTATGTTGTTGTGTTCAATAGTTTGTTTCTTTTTATGATTGACTATTTTATTATGTGGATATACAACTATTTGTTTATTTCTATCACATATTGATGAAATGTTTTTAGTATAGTAAGCATCTTTCTCCCATAACACTTTGTAATTCTAATGGAACATTCCAACTAAATTGCTTTTATATATCCTCCCTTAAACTCTATGTTTACCCTTCAAGATTAGGGTACTGTGTCTTATTCATCCTTGCCTTTCTAGACTCTAGCATAGTGGTATGCATTCAAACTGGCACTCCATTAGTAGCCCATTAACCAGTAACATGGTACACACTGGCTTACAATAAGCAAGGTATAAAACCAAAAAAACCAAACCCACTGCCATTGAGTCGATTTTGACTCATAGCGACCTCCATTGGGTTTCTGAGGTGGTAAATCTTCATGGAAGTCAATTGCCCAGTCTTGCTTCCACAGAGTGGCTGGTAGGTTTGAGCCACAAATCTTCTGGTCAGCAGTCAGATGCCTTAGGCACTCTGCTACCAGAGCTCCTATACATGGGATTAATTGTGTTTACTTACTAATGTGTAGTGAACAATTTCAGCTATGTTTCACCACATCTTTGACATGGTGAAACCCAGGTGAAATTATTTGTACAGATTACCCATCAGCCCCTCTGCAGAAGTAAGGTGGGGCAATCTACTTCTGTAAAGATTTACCACCTTGGAAACCCAATGGGAGTCTCTATGAATCAGAATTGGTTTGGTTTGGTTTTGGTTAGATTAGTAAGTAAGCACAATTAAACTCATGTATACTTTGTTTATTAGATTATACATCCCTGCAAATCCATGTAAACAACCTTATTAAAAACCCCACTGCTATTGAGTTCATTCCGACTCATAGTGACACTACAGGACTGGGTAGAACTGCCCCGTAGAGTTTCCAAAGTTGTAAATCTTTATGGAAGCAGACTGCCACATCTTTTCCCACAGAGAGACTGGTGGGTTTGAACTACTGACCTTTCAATTAGCAGCTGAGCTCTTAACTACTGCACCACTAGAACTCCTTAAACAACCCTATTGTTGTTGTTATGTGCGTCGAGTCAAACCCGACTCATAGCGACCCCTTCTTGGGTTTCCGAGGCAGTATCACTATGGAAGTAGGATTGCCCAAACTTCCTTCTGAGGAGTGGCTGGTGGGTTTGAACCTCCAGCCCTTTGGTTAGCAGGCAAGTGTCTTAGCCTCTATGCTACCAGAGCTCCCAAACAACCCTATTAGTTGAGGCTAAAACTTCTCTTCTTCCTTTAAACTGTGCATCACCACAACTAATTGATTTACTCAAATCAGAAATTTGAAAGATGTTTGTTTGCTGCATTTTTAAAAAAATCAACTTTATTTTGGCATAATTTACGTACAATAAAATTCATACATTCTAAATATCAAAAGTCAATGACTTTTGAAAAATGTATATACCTGTATAACTACAAAGCCAATTAAGATATAAAATGTTTTCATCTCCCTAAAAACTTCACTTTTAGGCTTTGAAGTTAATCTCTAACCCTTTGCCCCAGGCAGCCACTGATTGTGATTTCTATCAATATAAACTGTTTTTGCTTGACTTAAACTTTCATATAAATGAAATAATTCAATATGGACTCTTGTGTCTGTGATTTCTTTCTCTCAGCATAATATCTTGTGAGGTTCAACTTTGCTGCATGGATTTGTTTTTTTAATTGCTGTGTTTAGTTCATTAAAAAGTAACAAAGGAATAAAAAATCAGAAAGGACAAATGGAAAACAAACAGCAAAATAAACCCATTAATTTTTGTTGGTTGTCTTTGAGTAGTTTCTGACTCGTGGTGACCCCATGTGCACAGAGTAGAACTGCCCACAGGGTTTTCAAGTCTGTGATCTTTGGAAGCAGATCACCAGGCTTGTCTTTGAGGAGCCCCTTTTGTTAGCGGGAACTCTGGTAGCTTAGTGCCTAAGGCACTTGACTGCTAACCAGAAGACTGGCAGTTCAAATCCACCAGCCAATCCTCGGAAGGAAGGTTGGGCAATCTACTTCTGTAAAGATACCGCCTCAGAAACCCAAGGAGGGGTCGCTATAAGTTGGATCCTCTTTTGGGTTGATTGAATGTTTCTTTGTGTTCTACTTTATTTTCTCTGTTGACTTCATAGGAGCTCTTGTGGCATAGTTGGTAAGAGTGCTAACCAGTCTTGGTGGTTCAAATCCATCAGCTGATCCCTGGGAGGAGGATGAGACAATCTACTTCTGTAAAGATTTACAGCCTTGGAAACCTAATGGGGATTGTCACTATGAGTTGGAATTGACTCTGTGGCAGTGTGTTTGGGTTTTTGTTTATTGGCTTCTTTGCCATACCTTTTATTACTACTAATTTTTAGTGATTTCTCTAGGCTTTAAATATACACCCATAACTTAGCAGTCTATGTAGAGTCAATATTGTATCTCTTCATATTTCCTACTTTCTCTTCCTACTTCCCACTTTTCATTTCACAAGTATAATAACATTAAACAGTATAATTCCATTTACACCCTTCCCTAAATTTACTTTTTTGTTTAAAATCACTCAAATGACTATTCACTTTTTTTTGGGTACTAAACTTAAACTGCTTATGTGGCTTATATAATCCATTGTGTTTTAGGCCTTGATTATGTCTATAACATCATGTCCTACTACTTCAACTTTAGGAATTCTGATTTTCTAATTCACCAAATACAGCTAGCTTACTGTTCAAACCTTTATGTCTTATACATACTGTTCCTTCTGCCTGGAACACCTGGTTCCCCTTTGCCATCTGACACTTATATTCATTTCAAGAAATTTTATATGAAATTTGTATTGAAATTATATGGAATCTGTATGTCTGTGAAGCTTTTCCTGATCCCTCTAGATCCAGGCAAAATTAATCATGCTGTAGGTGGCACAACAGCTAACTGCTTTACTATTAGCTGATAAAAATCAGACGTCATATTGCACTTGGCAAATCCGCTGCAAAAGACCTCTTTGAAGTTTTAAACAGCAAAGTCACTTTGAAGACTAAGATGCATCTAATCCAAGCATGGTATATTTCAATCATCTCATATGAGTGTGAAAGCTGGACAATGAATAAGGAAGACAGAAGAAGAATTGATGCCTTTGAGTTGTGGTGTTGGCAAAGAATATTGAAAATACCATGTACTACTGGAAGAAAGAACAAATCTACCTGGAAGAAGTGCAGCCAGAATGCTCTTTAGAAATTAGAATGGTCAGACTTCATCTCACATACTTTGGTCATGTTGTCAGAAGGAACCATTCACTGAAGAAGGATATCATGCTTGGTGAAGTAGAAAAATCAGAACCAAACCACTGCCATCAAGTTGATTCTGACTCATAGCAACTCCCACTGGGTTTCCAAGGCTGTAAATCTTTACAGAAGTAGATTGCCTCATCTTCCTCCTGTGGAACAGCTGGTGG
>NW_006922625.1:351045-351608 GCF_000298275.1 Orycteropus afer afer
TCCCTAATTCTTGCTCCCTGAATTCTACTCCTTTGTCTTAGGTTCTATATTCTTGGGAGTTTAGGCTAAGATAATACTTCTATTATTACCTGGATGACACTGTATTGTAATTATTTAAATGTCTGTCACTTTTCCCAGACAAGAGATTTTCAAATATCTTAAAGTAATAATATATCAAACTTCAAAATGTAAGATTGTAAATTATAAAAGTAGATCAATTCTGATTGAAGTTGGAGTCAGGAGAGATGCTCTGACAAACAATTGAAAAACATTATACTAACAAAACTATGAACTTTCAGTGTCAGAAAATATGTCTTATTAATCTTTGACTCTCTGGCACCCAGCATAGCAGTTGACTCCCAGTAGGTTGTCAATAGCTGTTTGTTGCACTAAATTATTTGAAATAATGGAGATGATGTCTAGAGAATATAAATAATTTCTTTTAGATTGCAGTGATTATGGATAAAAGATGAAAAAATCAGATATCAGAAATACATTTTCACATGAACAAAATGTGTATGAATTGTTGAACAGAAAACTGATTTGCCCTGTAAACTTTCACC
>NW_006922625.1:377431-380905 GCF_000298275.1 Orycteropus afer afer
TGTGGCTGACTATTCCTCTGTCTGGCTTCCTGTCTTTTAATCCTCTTTCTCCTGCTCTTCTGGCCTGCCTCTTTGGGCGTCCCTGAGTTTCCCCTCCTCACCTAATCCCTTCAGCTGATTGCTCTTCTCTTTGGCTCCCTGGGTTTTACCCCTTTCTCCTCCTCTTCCGGCCTGCTACTCTGTGCTACGCCCGTGCTTACCTTGCTCCCAGAGACCCTGTCCCTCTCGGGAGGGAAACAAGGGTAAGTGTTCAGTGCAGTTCAGTGAGTAAGCACAAGCCCGCCCGTGCTTACCTTGCTCCTGGAGACCCGGTCCCAATAATTATAATATGTAATGGAAGATGTTAGAAGTAGAAGAAGCTAATGGAAGGTATATGAGAACTCTCTCTGCTAGTTTTGCAACTTTTCTGTAAATCTAAAATTATTTCAAAATAAAAACTTAAAAAAATATATAGAAAAATTTTGGAAGAAAATACACCAAAAGTTGTTGCCTCTGTGGAAAATTGTGTCATTTTTTCCCCTTTTTAAAAATGCTTTTTCTGTAATGCATATTTACAATGTGTGTATGTGTTATATAGTCATTTAAAAGAATCCTTCACTTTAAATGAAAAGCAGAAAAAGATACTAAATTCAAAATTGAAATGCCATCTGCCACCATCAATGTATCAACACAACATAAAAACAATGTGTGCACAGAACAAAGGGTGTGTGTGGGTGGAGTATAAGATAGAGTGGTCACCTGGTTTGGGAAGCAGTTTACAGTTGGAATATGACATGTGAGAGTAGGATAAAGAGTGAAAATATGGAGTGATAGAAGTTTGTGGCACTGAAAATTTTAGCAGTAGAAAAGAGAAAGCAGGTTTTTTTTTTTTTTTGGTCAAAAAGTAGTACATTCTGTAGGAATATATGTGTTAGAAGAGAATTAGGCTAATCCTCTGGTTTTTAGGAAGTGTGGGCTCTTGGAGGTTGTGACAATATTCCCCCAAAACTTAGTTTCTTTAATAAGTCAGCCATTTGCTTTAGATAACTGTCTTCATACTTGTTTTTATCACAGACTCCTTTTTAAGCAACTCTACTTTGCCGTGATTCAGGCCTTCTTCTGAAGAGACAGCCTATTACCTTAATGAGTGACGAAGGTAATCACTAGAATTAAGTGCCTCTTGATCTGAACTTTTGTGTAAAATATTCAATAATAAATAAGGACACATAGAAAATGAATATATAACATGATTTCTTTGGGAACTGTACCTGAAAAACTGTAGCATGTTACACTTATGGTTTTCAATCTTTTCCCCCCTCAAGACATCTGAGATGGACACCGTCCATACTATAACAGGAGCACCCATAGCACTGATTCTTGGGGAAGTGTGAGGAGTGTGGACTGTGTGGTTTGTAAATGCACACCCCCACACATACTCAAGTCGATTCTGAAGCTATTCTCTTTGTCCTGTATCCCTCCACCTTAAGAGTCATTACAAGAATAGTCATTTAGTCATTTAGTTTTAATGTTTTATCTTAGGGGATTATTGTTTTGAGCTCCTTTTCTCATATTAGGAAGGAAACAGAGCTTGCTTCTTCGCTCAGAAGTTGTTCCTTGGTCTCAGAGGTTATTCCTTGCAGAGGGGAAATGGGGCTGTATTTCAAACTTTGCCCCTGATTCAGGCTACTTAACATAGTAGTTACTTGGACTTGGCTGTGCTAGTGTAGCAGTTTCCATATTATTTATATTTGTCTCCATAATTAGATTTTAAATCCCTTTAAGGTGCAGGCAAGGCTTGATCCATCTTTTTACCCTCTTCCAGCTTAGCCTCATCTTTTAAGCAGGTAGTTACTTAGTAAATGTTTATTGAAAATGAATGCCATTTTCCTGAAGGGTCAATTTTATTCCTTGATGAAGGAAAATCTATCCCTTGCAATGAAAAAAAAAAAAAAAGTAAAACATAGCCTCAGTGCAAATTAAAATAGAAGGTACAGAATATATAGCTTAAAGCTAAGCAGCAGCTTTGGTCATCTACTGAGTGTTTTAATAAGATTAAAAGGTTATTAGAAATAGGATCTAAGAGTCTGTGTAGTCTTAAAAGAGACTATGAAAAGAGGGTCTAAGAATAAGTAAAATCTACATATACTCCTGAGGCTCGAAATACATTGTATTATGTGGGCAGTCCCTGAAAGGAACACTTGATCCTGTGAATATGGTATAGGGAGTCTGTCTAGAGTGCAGTAATTGGTTTGTTCCTCTGTTCCATAAGTATAAAAAACTGAGGATTGACTGATTTACAGGGGCATTATCTCTTATGCAAATATACAGTGTTATTAATAGTTTCATGCCTGAAGCAAACTACTATCTTTTTTTAGGCTTTTTTTTTTTTTTTTTTTAATTAGGATTTGGGTGAAGATTTACAGAGTAAATTCACTTTTCATACAGCAGTTCACATATACTTTTTTTTTTTTTTTTAAATCTGTAAAAGAGAATAATAACAATACTTTTCATAGGACAGAGGTAAGAATGAAATTTTCACAGTGCTAATGAGTAGTATGTATATGCTCAATAAATGGTGGTTTTTGTTCTTCATGAATTCAGATTAGGAATTGTGATACAAATGGTTGCTAAGTATATTTGAAATGTAATTACTAGTGCTGTATTATACTTTATTTTTAGTTTAGATTGGCTTATGTAAGATGAGAGGGAAGTGTTGCTACAATTGCTTTATGGGAAAATACTTTCTAGCAACTATAAAACTGGCGTGTTCATGGAGTTTGGCAATCATGACACTCATATCAGTTGAATGTTAGCCCTTTTCCATGTTGCTCATTTAATACTTATGTCTCTTTTCTGAATATTGGTTATTAGGTAACCCAGAAGAGACATTACAACTCTCACCAGCTGAAAGAAAACAATTCTTTCACAGTAGCATGCACTTCTTTTTTATGCCCAGTAATTAATTCTTCTGTTGGCCTCCATTTATTTAATATCAAGTAGCTTACAGGATTCTGACCTTAAGTTAATGAATGACTTTCTCTACAACCTTTATAAATCACACTCCTTGGGCTTGAGTCACTATTCAGATCAGTGTGTAACAACATTTTGTTTTTAAATTCCATTTCTTTTTGGAATTTCTACAATGTAATAATAAAAATTTTAAACTGACTAGAAATTTGTAATAAAAAATCATAGGAATAACAGATCTTGGCAAAAACCTTATCCATTCATAGGGCAGCATTTGTGTACTTGTTAGAGGACAGTAGACAAGCTGACACCACTACCATCACCACTATCTGTCGAAGATACTTGCTAAACATATACTGTTTACTAAGTGTTATGATAAGGGAATCACATCAAAAACAGAGACCAGGAATTACTTATAAGAAGTGACAGAATAAAAACATTAAGCAAATATCTATATATGTTTGGGCACTGTGGTTTTCATTATGTTGTTGTTGTTATGTGCCGTCGAGTCGGCCCCGACTCATAGCG
>NW_006922625.1:381066-385738 GCF_000298275.1 Orycteropus afer afer
CACTATGCTACCAGAGCTCCCGGTTTTCATTATAGGTAAGGTGAAGTCTGACATGTAGAAAAGAGATTAGAAGTTTCACGTCTTGTAAGGTTGATATATAGTAGTAACAATGTGACTATGTTCTCTTGAATTTGTCAGGGAAGGAGCTCTGGTGGCACAATAGGTAAAGTATTTGGCTGGAATGTCAGTGGTTCAAACCCATCAGCTACTCTGGAAGAAGAAGATGGGACAATCTACTTCTGTAAAGATTTACAGCCTTGGCAATCCAATGAGGGTCACTATGAGTTGCAATTGACTTGATGGCAGTGAGTTTTTTTTTTTTTTTTTTTTGGTTTACAGTATTTCAGTTTTGGTGGCTATCAGGACTGGACAGCAGGACAGAAGCAGGGAGAGGGATGGCTGTTATTCTTTGGAGTGAATTCTTGGAGGCAGATCCAGATGCCTGGTGCTAGTGCCTGAGAGAAGGTGATCACTCCTGCCACATTTCACAAAGTTCCATTGGCAGGAGCTGAGATTAAGGTAGGAGCTATGGAGTTCCTTCACGCATGTAGTTCCAGGGAAATGTGGGACTGCAAGGACAAAGAACAGGAACCCCAAAACCAGAGATAACCAAGATGGAACTTAGGCAAATGATTTAGCACCAAAAATTGCCTGACAGAAGAATAATAAATTTGATCTGAAAACTGTTTTGAATTTTTACATTTCCAAGTTCCTGTGTTAGCAACAAAGCCAATAGACATTTAAATAGGATCTTCAAGCTGCTAGTTTACCCACCCAGACTTTTTACTTTAGCTTAACTGAGTACTACAATTCACTCACTATGCATTTCTGCAGTTTAAAGGAAATCTTTATAGTATTTTTAAAGCACACTGAGGATTTATTTGTATTAACATATTAATTCTGCTAAATGCCAGTGAATGCCTTATCTTCACTTTTCTATTAGAAAATTGTCTAAAAGATATTGTTTCATTGTAAAACTTAAGAATTTTATCATATGTTCATATATCTAAGAGCCAAGAAGATTTCTATATTTATATATAGATCTATTGCCTAGTGGCCACACGTTCAGAAATACAGATATTATAGAAGATAGAAATTGACATGTTTTGATGGAGTTCATAATAAGGGTAATGTTTACATAAAAATTAAACTTACACACATACTTAAAAAGTACAATAAATGAATGTACAGACAATAAAACATTTTTTTCTACTCCAAGACAAACATAGCTGATCAAAATCCATTTATTCATTCTTGAGTCTTCTGTTCTACTTCTGAGGTGGTCTCATTCCTGCAGTATGTACATCAATACTGGAACGTTACAGAGAAAATTAGCAGAGCTCCTGTCTTCCTAGAAGACTTGCAAATTTGTAAAGTTGCTATATTTTAGCATCATTAATTACTTTTTTATTTGGGTTCCCATGGTGCATTGTACATACATTATCAGTCATCTTCCTATACTATAACTATTTGTTCACTTCTCTGTCCTTCTTTCCAATGAAAGAAAAATATTCTCTTTTTCCATAACAGTTAACTTAGTACCTGGCTTCTGAAAATCACTGAGAAAAATGAATGATCAAAAAAATGAATAAAAGTTTTAGTCACCTATGTGTAAGGAATAAACAGCAATTCTTTGTACACATCCTACTATCCTAGAAATTGATTCTGAAAGAGTTAATCCTTTTCTTATCTTCTCACCTTGTCATCTTGGTGGAAGAAATCCTATTTTAGTGTGATGCCCACCTGGCCACCTCCTGTTGATAACTTGTGGGCACGACTCAGTTTGATGATGGACAGATGGACAAATGGACAAGCCTGCTGTTGTTCTTGGCCATAAGACTGTTTCTGCCTACTCTCTCAGATGCATTGAATATGCCTTCTTTTCTTTTTGCACGACTGTACATATTTGCTTCTAGCACTTGTATAGTATAAAAAAAATACCCCAAACCCACTGTCACTGAGTCAATTCCAACTTATAGAGACCTTATAGGACAAAGCAGAACTACCTTACAGGATTTCCAAGGCTGTAAATCTTTATAGACACAGACTGCCTCATCTTTGTCCCACAGAGCAGCTTGTAGCTTTGAACTGCTGATCTTTTGGTTAGTAGCTGAATGTTTTAACCACTGCATTACCAGGATAGATCGCTATAATTAGAATATTAGAGACAGCAAACAGGCTCTGAAGTGATCTCTGACTTTTTGGAGAGTAGGCTAGACGGCAGAGTCCTCCAGTGTTTCACAAACCATTCTTCAGGAATTACTGGTTTGGAAGTCAAGCTTAGTCCTGGCTACACAGTTTGCCTAAATTGTCCATGCCTAAGCTAGCTGGTGGGATCTTAGTTTCTTTTTTGTTTTGACCCCAATTCATAGAACACCAACAGTCTCTGGACTGACTGAGGGAGCTGAGGTTAGCCTTAATCCAGCCTTCTGGGCTCATTTAGTGAGTATCACTTTGGGACTAGATTTTCTGAAGTCCATTGACATTATTCCTGTGTGTATGTCAGACTGTAGAAGAACCCTAGAATTGACTGCTCTTTCATGTGGAACAGAGCAGTACAAGCACTGAACTTCAGCTGGCTACTTCAACATTCCGTCCTGGCTTGGTGGCACAGAGTATACTGAAGAATAGTAATCCTGTGTACTTTCCTCCTCCCTCCCTCAAATAGGAGTCAGACTCACCTTCTCTGGATGAAAGGACAGACTACACAACCGACTGCTGGTACCTGGTAGCCACATCACATAGTTGCTAAAATAGAATAGCTGTGAAGTAAAGTGTGAACAGAACTGTCAGTTGTCGATCTTGGTTGCCTAGAGTAATGCAGACAGGGCCAGAGGCACTTTGTAACTGTGTTAGAAGATGGTTTTTCCCAAAAAAGCAGCTTCAATTATAGTACATCTAAAAATGAGAGTTAATCAAGACAGAATTATCAGTTGACTGGGTAAAATATGACAAGTCAGTTTTATCCCAACTGAGTTATGAAGGTGATTATATAATATTTGGAAACTATGATTTAGAGCGTAACTCTGGACATAGTATAATTTCAAAATGTGGGCATAATTTTCATGGTAAGGCAATTTACCATTATATTAAAATATTTCATATTTCTTTAAATCTATATGTTTCCTATAATTTAAATTTAGTGGTTAAGCTGTGTTTAAAATTATAGTTTTCCATTAGTGTGGGAAAAGTCACCTTTATAAAGTCGATTCAGTAGTATAAGTTATTTCAGGACTGGATTTGAGCCCAGCTCCGGTTAATGAAGACTATTTTCCTTTTCTAGGACAGTGAAATTAAAATAATCTGTTTTGTCTATTTCCAGTCATGACACATTGTAGGCTTAGGTAAATAAACTGAACTGAAAAATAACAGGCTAACCATCCCTGTCTATCACTTGACTCGAAGCTGTCAGTTTTCTTTTCAACACTTTATTCATGAGCATTAATATGAAAAATCTCTGTCAAAGGTTTGCTTTCTGTGTTTTGATGGCTTTAGAATAGAAATTTAAATACTGAATTCCAGAAATGGTTTGGAGAGGCAGTGGGCTATATAGTAAGAGGGTCCTGGATAAGGAATGAGGAGGTTGGCTTCCAGTTTTGGTTCTGTCACCATGTTAAGTGTTTAGAAAAAGTAACGTTAAATTTATTAGCATCAGTTTTCTTTGCCTTTTGGCTACAGTAGGTTAGAATGACAAACAGATAGCCCCTTGCCTGCCAACTCTGATCAATTGGTAAAGTCTTCCTAGAGTGCTGTGTTGGGAATGTTGGTAAATCCTCTTCCAGACCTAGTTGGAAGCAGGACAAGGGGCAAGATAACTAGCTATTTGCCATGCCAATTAAATATAAGCTCTGGGATTTGAATCTAAGAAGTCTAATCCCAGAGCTCATTATCTTCATTAGAAAAGTCCTTAAAACAAAATTCCTTAAAAATCTGTCAGAGATTAAAGAATAATAGCATTTTAGAACTGGTGGGAAATTTATTGATTGTCTAGTCCAGTGGTTTTCAAATTTGAGAGTGCATCAGAGTCATCTGGAGAGCTTGTTGAAACTCCAGCCCCAGAGTTTCTGATTCAGTAGGTCCACAGTGAGTCCCAAGATTTTGCATTCTAACAAGTTTCCACCAAAAACCAAACTAAGCTCACTGCTGTGGAGTTATATCTGACTCAGCAACACCTCCTTGGGTTTCCAAGGTGGTATCACTACGAAAGTAGATTGCCCAGCCTTCCTTCTGAGGAGTGACTGGTGGGTTTGAACTGCCAGCCTAGGTGATGCTAATTTAATGGTTAGAGCAACACACTTTAAGAATTATTTTTCTAATCCCAAGCTTCCAAACCCATTGGAGTTAAGTCAACTCCAATTTGTAGTGATCCTACAGGACAGAACAGAACTGCTCCATAGGATTTCCGAGGCTGTAAATCTTTACAGAAGCAGCTTGCCACATTTTTCTCCCAAACAGCAGCTGGTGGGTTGAACTGTCAACCTTTCAGTTAGCAGCTGAACACTTTAACCACTATACAACCAGGGGTCCTTGGTCTAGTCCAATGGTTCTCAAACCTGCCCATTAGTGTCACATGGGGAATTTTTTTTTTTTTTTTAAATTTTATTTTATTTAGATTTGGGTGAAGCTTTACAGAGCAAAATCACTCTCGATACAGCAGTTCACATATACTTTG
>NW_006922625.1:393373-398011 GCF_000298275.1 Orycteropus afer afer
TTCATTCTTTTTTGCAGTCCACGATACAGTCAATAGTCTACCAATGCCACAATTCAAATGCATCAATTCTTCTGTGGTCTTCGTTATTCATTGTCCAGCTTTCCCATGCATATGACATGATTGAAAATACCATGGCTTTAGGTCAGGCACACCTTGGTCTTCAAAGTGACATCTTTGCTCTTCAACACTTTAAAGAAGTCTTTTGTAGCAGATTTACCCAATGCAGTATGTCCTTTGATTTCATGACTATTGCTTCTACAGACATTGATAGTGTATCCAAGTAAAATGAAATCCTTGACAACTTCAATCTTTCCTCCATTTAACATGATGTCAGTTAGCTTAGTTAAATGTATTTCCTATATTTAGAGGAAATTTTGTTTTGAAGAAAAGGAAGCAAATTAAAAAAAAATCAGAATATTTGAATTTAAAAGGCTTTTATTTCAGAAATTTTAGAAATAATTAGTACAATTTCAACCTACTTTTCTCCATCTCTAAAATCTACAGTTCACAGAATACTATCACCAGAATAGTGATCCTAAGATTTTATAAGCTATTAAATCATCCCAGAGAGATTTGATTTTTCTTAATTGACTGGATTTACTAAGATAAGAAAGTAAACTGTTACATTACAAAATAAAGGTTTACAGCCTTTAGAGGAGGATATGTGAAGATGTGTGCTTTATCCTATTGTCAGGCCAACAATAGTGGGATATGCCATTTACTGGGCTTCCCTGAATCTTTACTTGAGTAGCACATGAGGGACTGTAGTAACTGAGTGACTAGCTTTGAAGAGGCAAAGGGGAAGAGGTGGGTGATGAAAGAACACCAATACTGAATTTTGAACAGCACAAACAACTTGTATCAACCACAAATGTTTATGGTCAACAGGGAAGAGATAGAGGCAGAAAAGGTCCCAATGCCAAAGCTAACTTACCAGTGAGCCTTGAGTTACTAGATGATCCTATCACCTAAATCTTTGTATAGTATCCATCCAATAAAGTATTTATTAAACATCAGTAGGTACCAGGTGCCTAAGGCACTTGACTGCTAACCAGAAGGCTGGCAGTTCAAACCACCAGCCACTCCTTGGAAGGAAGATAAGGCAATCTACTTCCATAGTGATACTGCCTCGGAAACCCAAGGAGGGGTTGCTACGAGTCAGGTCTGACTCGATGGCATAAAACAACAACAACAACAGGTACCAGGTGCAGTGCTTGGTGGTAGGATACCAGGGCAAAAATAATTAACGTTGTTGTTGTTAGGTGCCATAGAGCCAGTTCCTACGCATAGTTACCCCAGGCATAACAGAATGAAACACTGCTCAGTCCTGCACCATGCTCACAATCATTACAATGTTTGAGTGCATTGTTGTAGCCACTGTGTCAATCCATCTCATTGAGAGGCTTCCTCTTTTTCATTGACCCTCTACTTTACCAAGCATAATGTCCTTTTCCAGATACTGGTTCCTCCTGATAACATGTCCCAAGTAAGTGAAATGAAGGAAAATTCTGGCTATACTTCTTCCAAGACAGATTGGTTCATTCTTCTGGCAGTCCATATATTCAATATTCTTCTCCAACACCATGATTTCAAGGCATTGATTCCTCTTCAGTCTCCCTTATACATTGTGCAGCTTTTCACATGACTATGAGGTGATTGAAAATATTATGGATTGGGTCAGTTACACCTTAGTGTCCTCAATGAGACATCTTTGCTTTTTAACACTTTAAATAGGTCTTTTGCAGCAGATTTGCCCAATGTAATATGTCATTTGATTTTTTGAATGCTGCTTCCATGGCTGTCATTTGTGGATCCAAATAAAATGAAATCTTCACAATTTCAATATTTTCTCTATTTATCATGATGTTGCTTATTGCTGTAGATTAGTGTGGGATAGATAAGTAAATAGGATAACATAATGTGTTAAGTGTGTGATAGAGAAACTGCAGTGAACCATGCTAGCACACAGAAGAGGGATACTTAATTTTACTTAATCAATCAGGAAAGAAGTGACATCTATCTGAAGGACGAATAGGCACTGGCAAGATCAAGAGCAGCTGGGGCAGGGAAGAGCATTCTGGGCAGGGGACAAAAGCATGTGCAAAAGTGCAGAAGACCATCAGGAACATTCTTGTTTGAAGCATACAGGTATTGGGAGGAAGGAGAAGTAGATAGAAATGAGACATAGAAAAGTAAACAGAGCCCTGATATGTAGGGTTTGGTAAGCATTTACAGTTTATTCTTAACAGAATGGGAGCCATTGAAGGGTTTCCATCAGAGAAGTGATTAGATATGCAATTTAGAACAATGCCTCTGGTAGCATTGTGGAGAATGGATTGACTAGAAGTAATATTTCACTTCTGACTCATAGTGACCCCAGGTGCAACAGAATGAAACACTGTCTGGTCCTGCGTCACGCTCATAATTATTGCTGTGATCGAACCCATTGTTGCAGCCACTGTGTCAGTTCATCTTGCTTAGGGCTTCCTCTTTTTCACTAACCCTGTACTTTACCAAACATGATATCCTTCTCCAGGAACTGGTGCTTTCTGATAACATGCCCTAAGTATGTGAGATGAAGGCTCTCGATCCTCATTTGTAAGGAGCATTCTAGATGTACTTCTTCCAAGACAGACTTGTTCATTCTCTGTCAGTCCATGGCATATTTCATATTCTTCAGCAGCACCAAGAATATGATAGCCTATGTTAGACATATGATGGTGCTCTTAATAGCTAGTGTTTGTGTGTATGACAGTAGACATTAAAGATTTTTATTCTTTCTTTTAGATCCAAGTATTTATATTGTTCTTTAATGCAGTGTTTCCCATTGTAGCATTTTTCCTGAGACCATTCTTTATTTCCTCTTTCTTATATCTTTGCAAATTGTTACATTTTCCTTACCTACTCAATACTCTCCTATAAATATCCTGTCAACCATTTCTAAAGTGTGGTTTCTTTTCCAAATTTAAGTACAGAGTTAGGGTTGATAGAAAAGTAAGTAGTGAATAAATTTTGATTTCCACATCTGTGGATAGTCAGATTTCTTGGAAAGGACTAGTAGAAAAAAAAAATTGTTTAAAAACAAATACATATGTTTTCAGATGGGAGCAATCAATAGAGTAGAATTGGAAAAGACCAATTTAGGTGAACCCCAAAGTGAATAAAGTAATTAAGGGCATAAAAGGCACATAATACATGTCAAGTTCAAAACAGTAGCTAAGAAATTTCAGAGTGAGGTTCAGAGTTTAAAAATGACAGAAAGAGCAAAGGTGGAAAATGACAAAAATTTCATTTAAGGCTAACTAAAAGGGTTGCAGTATTACAGTAATATTACACGAGACACAAAATGTCAGTGGACAGTCTAGAGAAGTTTCTAATGATAGCAAGGGCAGTTCATTGACTGAGAGGGTCTTGAAGGCATTGATTGAAAAAACAATAAATTCTTTGCCTCAGTGCTCTAAAAAAAACAATCTTGTTAAAAAGATAAATCAATTTAAAATGAAAGAAGTAAAATTGTTCCTTGGAAATATTGCCAACAAATAGGTGGTAAAGAAATTGAGAAGTTTGTATTGTCACATAAGGTAAGAGATGTTTTTGTTACCATCTTTGAAAGGATTTAGAAACTATTAGTTAAATCATATGACGTTTCTGTTTTTGTAGGCCAAAAAGAGTTGAATATAAGCAATTTCATATGATTCAACCTAATATACATAGATCAGGGACCCTAACATTAAGATCAGTATAATTTTCCTGCATTTGTTCCATTTTCCTGTTTCCTCGGTTCTGTTTCCCTGTTGTTAGAAATTAGCCCAATTAAAACAAAGGCAAACAAACAATAAAAGGTTTTTCTTGTGCATGTTTTCATGAGTAGAAAAGAAGGAAGACTGGATACATCTAATCCAGTTTTTGGAAGAGGATATCTACATTTGCTATTTTTAATTTTCTAATAATCTATTTACTCTTCCATTAATCGTTGAGTACATTTCTTCCTGAGGATAAATTCACAAAAGTGAAATTATTAAAGTATATGAATATCTTTAAGTTTCCACCTACATATTGTCCTGCTTGCATTTCTGTTAAGTAAGTAAAATACTATTAAAAAGGACTTAACAGATTTCTCTGCTTTCAACTTTGAATATTTAAAAATATTCCTTTGTCTGAATAAGAAGCTCTGGTGCTGTAATGGATAAGGCATTTGGCTGCTAACCAGAAGGTCAGTGATTCAAACCCACCACCTACTCTGCTGAAGACAAACTACTTCCATAGAGATTTACAGCCTCAGAAACCCAATGGAGGTCACTATGAGTCAGAACAGACTTGATGGCAGTTGAGTTTGGAGTTGTTTTTTTTTTCTTTCCTGAATATCAGCTTGAAGTACTGTGCTCTTTTAAAAAATCATCTATATGAGACCAAATGGTCAACAATTACTTTAAAACAAAGATGAGAATATAAGAGGGCAGGGAAACCAGATGAAGGGAAACACAACAACCAAAATGAAAGTAATGAGAATGTTTATTCATTGTGATTATATGGTTATCTGTGCTTACTCACTGATCTGCACTGAACACGTTCCCTTGTTACCCTACCGAGAGGGACCAGGTCTTCGGGAGCAAGGTAAGCACAGGCGTAGCACAGAGT
>NW_006922625.1:398111-402264 GCF_000298275.1 Orycteropus afer afer
CATGTTTACCTTCACTGAGAACTCAGTACTGTATATGCAAAAGGGTTCATATTTGTTGTCTGTACCTCCCATGTACCTCTCTATGTCTTTCTCATCCTCATTGCTGTCATATTGGTCATTCACATTTGGTACATTGCACATGGGGAATTTTTGAGAAATTCTCACGCATCACTGAAAGAGACACTGGAAATCTGTGTTTAATTGGTTTGGGCTAAGATTCTGTATAAGGAGCTCTGGTAACATAATGGATAAGGCACTTGGCTGCTAACCAGAAGGTCAGTGGTTCAAACCCACCAGCTACTCTGTGGAAGGAAGATGGGGTGATTTACTTCTATAAAGATTTACAGCCTCAGAAACCCAGTGGGGGTTGCTATGAGTCAGAATTGACTCAATGGCAGTGAGTTTGGTTTTGGTTTTTAAGATTCTTAAAGCATGGTTTAAAAGCTCCTAAGTGACTGCAGTTCACCGAAACAAAACAAAATAAACTCATTGCTGTTTATTCGATTCTGACCAATAACAAGCCTATAGAACAGAGTAGAACTTCTTCCTAATGTTTCCAAGACTGTAATCTTTCCAGAAGCAACTGCCACATCTTTCTCCCACTGTGTAGCTGATGGGTTTAAACTGCCAACCTTTCAGTTAGCAGCCACCAGTACTCCTCATAGGGTAGGTTAAATACCACTGACCTAGTCTAACCTTCATTTTATAGATGAGTTTCTGATTTGGGATTCTGAGGTGGTAATCACTATTACCAGATGAGGAAACTGAGGTCTCAGGAAATTAGCTACTCTCTTCTTGTTTTGGCTCTTGGCATCCTGCACATTGTTTCTTGCTTACTCACTTGGTTATTAACTGTATGAGGGCCAGACCTATCTTCATAAATTTGCCACGCATTGAAGGTTTATTAAATGTGTATTGTTGAATAGCTAACATAGTACAGAGTAGGGAACAACTGAAGACTTTTGACCAACAATGTGACATAATGAAAGCAGTGTTTTAGGGGGGTTAATTATTAGAATGGGTAAAGCAAATAGATTGGAGATAAGATCTTCTGATTTCATTGTTCCTGTAGGGCCTTAGTATGAAATGTCTGGTAAGGACCAGAAGCAGCAAAATCATATGGAGGCTTGTTAGAAATGTGTTTAGGCCTCACTCCAGATCTATTGAATCAGAATCTGCATTTCCACAATATCACCAGTGACCACAAAGAGTTTGAGAAGCATGGCTGTAGGATATGCTTAATCAAAGACTGAACAGGTCAGCTTTTCCTCAAGCACATTCCTTGAGACACAGTTCTCTGGGATCTTAATATATGTTTAGTTGTCGAAAGGATTTTGCAAACACCAAGATGAACAAAGCTAAACCTATAAAGTTGTCTTTATAGCAGGACTGATTTTATCTTTTAATATACTAATGTCCTCTCTTAATTCCCAGGAGAAAATTTATTGTCCAGGCATTTCTACATTTATTGATCGTGGAAGCCAGATTGGCTATCTTCTCATGTTCTGATTTCTGTGGAGCACATCTTGGTAGAGCAGAAATAGACCATTTGTGGTTAGTAAGGGTCCAGACTTACCAGATATGCCAACCCTTGGGCAGGAAACCATCTTATGCTTCTTAACTTTAATATCCATGACTTCTATGTGGAAATGGCCAACTTTTCTGTGTGGTCCAGGTATGAGACTTCACATCTGCTTCATTTTCCTGGCTGAGCCCAATAAAGACAGTGCCATAGAATAGGTTTTTTTTTTTTTTCTTTATGTTGAGATGTAATCCATACTGAAGGTTGTAGTCTTTGCTCAGTAAGTGTTTCTAGTCCTCTTTACTTTCAGCAGTGCTGGTCTTGGAAAAACATTCAAGAATTTATTGCTGGTTTTGGAAGTATGACAGAATAAAGAGGAAATACTTGAAAACGTGAAGGATACTAATAACGTACCAAAGTTTAGTGTGTGGTAGGAATCAGAAGGTTTGACTGACAGTAATACCAGGTGAACAAAAAAGAAATACAGAAGTTTGTTGGACAATTATGAGACACAATATCTGTCAGAAAATTTTTAGTAAAAAAAAAAAAAAATAAGTAAGCAAATGAATGTTAGATTTGGGAACTAAGTTTGCTTTGAATTTGTTTTTGTTGTTAGGTGCTGTCAAGTCTGTTCTGACTCATAATAGCCCTATGCACAACAGAATGAAACACTACTGGCCCTGCACCATCCTCACAACTGTAGCTTTTTTTGAGCCTATTGTTGCAGCCACTGTGTCAGTCTACCTTATTGAGAGTCTTCCTCTTTTTTGCTGACCCTCTACTTTACTAAGCATAGTTAGCTTCTCCGAGGACTGGTCCCTCCTGATAACATGACCAAAGTATGTGAGAAAGTCTTGCCATCCTCACTTCTAAGGAGCATTCTGCTGGTAACTTCTTCTTCCAAGACAGATTTGTTCATTCTTCTGGCAGTCTATAGTATATTCAGTAGTCTTCACTAACACCACAGTTCAAATGCATCAATGCTTCCTTTCTTCAGCCTTTCTTATTCACTGTCCAGTGTTCACATGCACATGAAGTGATTGAAAATACCGTGGCTTGGGAGAGGCTCATCTTAGTCTTCAAAGTGACCTTTGCTTTTTAACACTTTAAAGAGGTCTTTTGCATCAGATTTGCCCAATGCAATATGCCATTTTTGATTTCTTCACTGCTGCTTCCATCGGCATTGATTATAGATCCAAGTAAAATGAAATCTTTGACAATTTCAGTATTTTCTCTGTTTATTATAATGTTGTTTATTGGTAAAGTTGTGAGGATTTTTGTTTTCTTTTTGTTGAGATGTAATCCATACTGAAGGTTGTAGTCTTTGATCAGTTAAGTGTTTCTAGTTCTCTTTACTTTCAGTAGGGTGGCATAGTGCCAAAGACATTTGACTGCTAACCAGAAGACTGGTAGTTCAAACCCACCAGCCACTTCTCAGAAGGAAGATTAGGCAATCTCCTTCCACAGTGATTACCACCTCAGAATCCCACAGAGGGGTCACTATGAGTCGGATCTGACTTGATGGCAGTGAGTTTTTTTTCGTTTGTTTGTTTTGTTTTGTTTTTTACTTTCAGCAAGGAAGCTTGTGTTATCTGCATATCACAAGTTGTTAATGTGTCTTTCTCCAATCTTGTCGTGTTCTTTTTCTTATAGTACAGCTTCTCAGATTATTTTTTCAGCATATAGATTAGATAAATACGGTGAAAGGATACAACCATGACCCTTTGATTTCAGGTGGTCCAAAACGGGTTTTTTATAGTTTGTTTCCACTGATGCCACATTTCAGAATTCTTGTACCTGTTTAACACTAACAGGTTCAATATAGCAGATTCTATAATTCAGAAAGGATTTGATTTTAAATTAAAATCACAAATTTTTAATATTTTGCATTGCACTTTTTTAACCTCGCCTTCTTTGATACGAAGTTTCACTTTTTGTTGTTGTAGCAGAATGCTGCTCTTATTAGTAAGAGGAATGAAAATACTTTTTCAATGACACCTTTCCTTCAGGCAGTAAGCCGTATCATGTCCTTTTTTTTTCTTTTTATTAATAAACCAATGGGAAGTATTTTAGATTTGGATTTGTCTCTCTAAATGTTCAAAGGTTTCCTTTGCTTCTTATTCTTATTTCCTGACATTTTGAAAATGTCAGTTTTTGAAAGATCAGGGTAGTAATGCTATTTCTACTTATGACATCAGTATCATTTTCTGTAGGAAAATAATCTTTGGATTCATTAAATTTAATATTACCTTAATGGGTTAACTTGAGTATGTAAACAGTTCAAATCTGATGCAATATAATTTCTGTTCATTGTAAACTGGTTGTTGTTTGGTGCCATCGAGTTGGTTTTGATTCATAGTGTCCCTATGTAGTACAGTATGAAACACTGCCTTGTTCTGCGCCATCCTCACAATCATTGCAACCATTGTGTCAGTCCATCTCATTGAGTTGTTGTTGTTGTTGTTAAGTGCCGTCGAGTCGTTTCCGACTCATAGCGACCCCATGCACAGCAGAACGAAACACTGCCCGATCCCGCGCCAGCTGCACAATCCCTGCTATACTTGAGTCCATCATCGCAGCCACTGTATCAATCCATCTCGTTGAAGGCCTCCCCCTCTTTCGTCGACCCTC
>NW_006922626.1:0-3374 GCF_000298275.1 Orycteropus afer afer
ACTCGACGGCACTTAACAACAACAACAACAACAACCACCACCACAAAGTTTATTTCTGTTTAAATTCCAATTAAGGCTCAGACAAAGAAACCGAAAACAATGCATACTGTCTCAGAAACACCTGCCTTGTTTTATGGGTAGGACCCTACCAACCAGAAACATGAAGGTCAACAAAGTCACTGCTGTAACTATTAGCGTTCACCTCTTTCAATGGACAAATCCCAGCAGCACACAGGCAGTGAATGAATCTACGACGACAGTGGTTTTAACACCGTCTACCCACAGGCAGGGCTGGTGGTGGTTCGATGGTAGGGTTCCTGCTCTCCATGTAGGAGACCCGGGTTTGGTTCTCAGCTGATGCACCTGAAGCTGTCACCAGCACCTGTCTGTCAGTGGCAGCTTCCACGTTCCCGCTATGGTGGACCAATCTCAGCGGAGCTTCCGGACTACAACCGATTAGGAAGAAAGTTCTGGGACCTACTTCTGTTAAGCAGCCACTGAAACCCCTACAGTGGCAATGGTCTGGTCCGTACCTGAGCACAGGGTTGGGGCAGGCCCGGGCGGCATTTCCTTCTGCTCTGCACAGGTGGCCGGGAGTCAGGCCCACTGTGCTGGCTGCTGACACCAACCACCTCCCTCCAAGAAGCTAGAAGTATGAGAGGTCGGTAGTCAGTGGGGAATACGTAATCTTTTTGTGTCTGAAGGAACAGAGAAGGTTCAGTCCAACTGGATCGCTCAGTATGGGGCCAAGGCTTGAGTAAACAGGGACCTGCCATGAAAGGCACAGTTGTTGTTGTTGTTGTTGTTGTTAAGTGCCGTCGAGTCGTTTCTGACTCATAGCGACCCCATGCACAGCAGAACGAAACACTGTCTGATCCTGCGCCAGCCCCACAATCCCTGCTATACTTGAGCTCATCATCGCAGCCACCGTGTCAATCCATCTCATTGAAGGCCTCCCCCTCTTTCGTTGACCCTCCACCCTACCAAGCATGACATCCTTCTCCAGGGAATGGTCCCTTCTTACAACATGACCACAATAGGTGAGACAAAGTCTGGCCATTCTTGCTTCCAAGGAGCATTCTGGCTGCACTTCCTCCAGGACAGATCTGTTAGTTCTTTTAGCAGTCCACGGTACTTTCAGCATTCTCCACCAGCACCACAACTCAAAAGCATCAACTCTTCTTCGGTCTTCCTTATTCATTGTCCAGCTCTCACATGCATACCAGGCGATTGGAAATATCATGGCTTGTGTCAGGCACAGTAGGACCGGGTTAACATGCCCACACACACCGTTTCAACACACCTACATACGTGCCCAACCCAAGCCGTGGTCTTTCCAATTGCCTTGTATGCATGTGAGAGCTGGACAATGAATAAGGAAGACTGAAGAAGAGTTTTTCTTCTGCTTTTCAGATGTGGTGTTGGCGAAGAATGCTGAAGGTACCACGGACTGCTAAAAGAATGAACAAGGCTGTCCTGGAAGAAATGCAGCCGGAATGCTACTTGGAAGTGGGAATGGCCAGACTTGGTCTCACCTACTTTGGTCATGTTGTCAGAAGGGACCATTCTCTGGAGAAGGATGTCATGCTTGGTAAGGTGGAGGGTCGACGAAAGAGGGGAAGGCCCTCGATGAAATGGATTGACACGGTGGCTGCGAGGATGGGCTCAGTATAGCAAGGATTGTGGGGCTGGCAGAGTGCCAGGCAGTGTTTCGTTCTGTTGTACAAGGGGTCGCTGTGAGTCAGAGATGAGGGCACAAAACAGCAGCAGCAACAACATGCATGAATGTCGGCTCTCTTTCATGTTAACCCAGCAGAAATACTGTCCTTGAGCTAGTTACTGGAAGACCTGACTCATGCCTTTGAAGTTGTTCATAATCTGAATATGAATGTTCCCGGGAAGGGGATCTCTTATGCCTCTAAATGACTTTCTGTGGCCTGACCTTTTATTGTGGAAAAAAAAAAAAAGAAATCAACTGCCGCTTTGTCAGGCTGCTGTGCAACTCCTCAGAGGAGTCTATGTCCTCTTTCCCAAGCAGAACCAAGCAGGACGATCAGAATTTCCACGGAGCCGTCCTCCAGCAGGCACACAAGCAATGGGGCCGGGCAGTCTGGTCACAGCTCCCATAGAAAGTTCCGGAGCTCAAAATAAATCCCAGCGCAAAAAGGCCAATGTGGGGAAACAGAAACTGAATCCCGGTTAGTATGG
This sequence comes from Orycteropus afer afer, assembly GCF_000298275.1. Taxonomy (NCBI): domain Eukaryota; kingdom Metazoa; phylum Chordata; class Mammalia; order Tubulidentata; family Orycteropodidae; genus Orycteropus; species Orycteropus afer. The sequence continues at coordinate 2,209 of NW_006922626.1, forward strand.
CTGTGATGTAGCTTTTGTGGCCCATAAATTAACTGATCAAGACAACACCAAAAGAAAAACGAACCCGCTAACCAGACCAGCAGCTGCTGGGTGGGCTCTGACGCACGGCGCCCCCGTGTGGCTCGGAGGGGAACTGTGCTCCGCGCGCGGCTCTCACTGGCTGCTTCTTGGAAGTCGATCACCAGGCCTCTCTTCCGAGGCTCCCTGGGTGGTCTGTAAGCCGCCACTTTCTTTGTACTGTCTCACAACTATTTGCTACCTTTTCTCCCTCACTGCTGACGTAGCAAAAATGCACTTGGTTACAGTTAGACTAACAAGAGGCATGTTCAGAGAACATTTCTCATTTTTCCCAATGTTCTTACGTCCTTGGAAATTCGCTTCTTTCCGAGCTAATTACTCTCTGTTCCCCGGCTGTCTCCCATCAGGGGGCAGCCCCAGGCCAGACACGGGGATGTACATGTTCCCACAGTTGGCTCACAAGTCATTTCTTATCTCTTTCTCGACACGCAGCAGCATTTCATTCGTAAAGCCTCCCTGTGGCGGCATCAGACTTCTAAACCCAGGGACGCTGACGCCAGCGGTTCTGTATGTTTTGAAGCTTCCTTTGTACGCCCTGCCCGAGCTCAAGTCTGAAAACATTCAAAATGACATCTGAAGTACTTCCATCTCGTTGTCTTTGTCTCTATCTCATTGGAGGGCAAAGTTAATTTACAACTAACCAGATTTTATCACAAAGTTACACACAGTGACAGCTCATTAATTCAGCTTTATTTAAGAACCCAATTTAATTAAAATGATGGCACACACCACTGGAAGGCACCGAGAGGCACGGACGAAACAGTTCCTGCCCATATGGGTCTTACAACACAGCGGGGAAGAGAACGTGTGTACACAACTGTTGGTGCTGCTGGGAGCTCTGCAGTCCATTCGGACCCACAGCAACTGAGCAGACCTGCCACAGGGCTTCCTGGGCGGCCGTAATGGGGGCAGACTGTCGGGTCTTTCTCCTGCAGACACTTGGTGGGTCTGAGCAGCCAACGTTCCAGCTGGCAGCCGAGTGCTTCACTGTTGCAGTGGGTGTGGTTTGGGCTTTGCTTCTGTGAAGACTGACAGCCTTGGAGACCCTGTGGGGCAGTTCCACTCTGTCCTCTAGGGGCGCTGTGGGT
>NW_006922626.1:3934-4794 GCF_000298275.1 Orycteropus afer afer
GCTTTGCTTCTGTGAAGATTGACAGCCTTGGAGACCCTGTGGGGCAGTTCCACTCTGTCCTCTAGGGGCGCTGTGGGTCAGAATCGACTCCACAGAAGTGGGTGTGGTTTGGGCTTTGCCTCTGTGAAGATTGACAGCAGACAGGATCTTGTCGTTCCAGGAACCGTTTCATGGAGCACATGGTGAGTGGGTCTCCTCTGAAAGATGAATGCAATTTCCATGAGTGGAGCAGGATCCTCCCCACACAGACCACAGAGACAGAGTGTGGACGTGACAGGCTTGGGGTGTGACTTCAGAACTGACTCCCTAGTTACGTGGACGTACAAAATGCGCTTGGCAACGGACTTGTGAACATCACATGCGAAAACCCTGTGGGCCGCAAGAGTCCCATCCACAGCAGTCATGGGAGAGGAGAACTGGGCAGGGGTCCATTCCAGTGTGGACAGGGCCGCCGGGGTCGGGCACTGGCTCCAGGACACCTAACAACAGCAGGACTTCTCAACCTTTAATGTGTGCACATCAACAGTCCTGCCAAAGTGAGGATTCTGAGTCTCCAGGTCGAGTATAGGGCCCTGTCCTGGTTCCTGGTGCCGCTCTGACAGGAATATACCACAAATGGGACGGACTTAACAAACAGGAGTTTATTCTCTTACAATTTGGAGGCTTTAAGTCCCAGTTCAAAGTGCCAGGCCCTAGGGGCTGGGTTGAAAGCCCCTCAACCTTGGGGTCCAGCTCTGCCTCCTGCTCCCGGCCCACTGGAGCTAAAGGCGTTTCTTCACTCAGACAGCTGCTGGCTGCTGAGGCTGAGAAGCCCAAGGTTGACAAGTCAAAAGGCACAGTCCTGATGTTACCAAACCACA
>NW_006922626.1:5164-6278 GCF_000298275.1 Orycteropus afer afer
GGAAAATACCACAGATGGGATGGGTCTACCAGACAGTTTATTCTCTTACAGTGTGAGAGGCTAGAAGCCCAAGTTCAAACAGCCAGGCTCTAGGGCCTGGGTGAAAGCCCCTCGACCCCGGGCTTCGGCTCTGCCCCTGCTCCCGGCCCACTGGGGCTGGAGGGGTCTGTTCTCTCAGGCAGCTGCTGGCTGCTGGGGCTACCAAGCCCAAGGCTCACAAATAGAACAGCACAATCCCATTGTTACCACACGACACTGCAGGCCACTAGATCAAGTCGAGAGCCATTCCCGAGATCGGCAGGAAACACGGCAGGCTGCTGAATGAAGACTCAGCTACATGCAGGGTCCAAGGTGCCAAAAAGAGACCGTCCTCAACGCTTCTCCTTATATACTGGAGACCGAGCACATCCCTAAGGCAGGTCCTCAGCTGCTCACAGTAGATCCCACCATGGAGCTGATGACCAGTCTCATTACCGGGAATAACTACCTCCAGCTGCCCAGCCACTCAAAACCAGGCCCAGCCAAGTTGACATATAACCTTAACTACCACGGTTTCTAACGTGTGCCCGGCTGATGCCAATGCTACTGGCTAGGGTCTCAAGTGTAAGGCCTACACGGGCAGACTGGTTCAAGGGGGAGGGCTCCGAAAGTTACACATGTAACTTCAGAGGCAATGGAGCTGTTCTGGGCGGGGAATCACCGCACGGAGTGAGCGCTTCAAGAACATCAACCCGGCAGCTCTGTGGAGGTGGAGGGGTAGGTGGGAAGGGAGTGGACAGAAACGGACACTGGAAGACGGTTAGGGTCTGCGAGACCAGCCGAGAGCCTGCTCATGGAACAGACTGGAGGAGGTGAGCCTGAAGCAGACAGGCGGCAGCAGGAAGAGGAGGCTCAGTGGGAAGCTAGGGGCCCTGCAGCTCAACGGTTAAACACTCAGCTGCTACATGGGACGCTGGTGGTTCTGACCTGCCCAGTAGCTCTGGGGGGGGAGAGACCTGCAGACCTGCTCCCACAAAGATCACAGCCTAGAAACCCTGTAAGTCAGTTCTGTCTGTCACAGGGGGTTGGTTGTTGTTAGTTGTTATGTGCCGTCAACTCAAACCTGACTCATAGC
>NW_006922626.1:6741-8018 GCF_000298275.1 Orycteropus afer afer
ACATATATATAATATATATCAATAATTATTGACAGTGCCCCCTTTCACACTGAAAAACGTCCCAGTTTGGGCAATAAGTGACATGGTCACACTAGTTATAAATTAATTCAGGGGACTAACAACGTAGTTAGGCTGGTAGACATGGGATGATACCGCTCATTCAACCACTCAACATTTATCCAACATCCACTGCCTATGTGCCATGCCTTTTCCTAAGTGCAGGGGATATCGATGTTTAAATAAATATGATGACAACCAGAAGCCTTGCCCTCACAGAGTTTGTTATCTAGTGGAAACCATAGTCTATAACGTGGTGGGTGCAGACGACATAGAATGGAGCAAGATTAAGGTGCTGGAAGGACTCAGAGCCAAGGCTGGTGTCAACACAGAATCAGGAACGAGGGATTAGAATCTGAAAGAAGGTGGTTATAGGTCTAGGTACAGACACAGCTATTTAAGGATGGCTGAAGCTTTGAGAATGGGCACAACAGCTCTCTGAAAGAAGACAGAAAGCGGAGGAAGAGGCCTTGGGCAAAGACCACACTTCGGGGAAAAAGAGGAGTCAATGAGCCTGTGAAGGACCCAGCACAGGGGTAAAGGAGAACCAAGATACGCTCCACGGTGGAGGCCAAGGAAACGGGAGGTTAAGGGCCCTCCAGTCAACACAGTCAAACGCTGCTGAGAGTCCAAGGAGACATGGTCTGGGCACAGCCGGCCGCTGCAGAGAGAGGAGGGCCAGCTTTGGGAAGCAATGCACCATGCCTTGGAGGGCGGGTCAGGAAGATGCTCAGGTGTGTTCCAGCAAGAGTCACAAGACTCAAAGCATCCAATTTATTTTCAGATGGTAACTTCCTGTCCTAATTATGGATTTCTCATTACCAAACTTTTTGATTGTTGACAAAGGCAATCTTTTTGTTATTTTTCCCTAAAGTTAGGGACAGAGTAAGTCAAAAGCTCTAAGCAGCCGATTTTTCATCAATAACTAGTGCATACCTTTTTCCCCATAAGATTAATCTGAGAATAGATTATAAATGACAACTGTGTGGTTTACAAATCTAAAGTGGCCAATAAGAGCCATGATCCCGCACAGACATTTAGTTTCACATTATGTTTTCTCTCTGACATGGGAGTAATGGGAGCTCTGGTAGCATAGTGGCTAAGACACTTGACTGCTAACCAGACGGCTGGCAGTTCAAACCCACCAGCCACTCCTCGGAAGGAAGGTTGGGCAATCCTACTTCCATAGTGATACTGCCTCGGAAACCCAAGGAGGGGTC
>NW_006922626.1:8118-9169 GCF_000298275.1 Orycteropus afer afer
TAGTGATACTGCCTCGGAAACCCAAGGAGGGGTCGCTATGAGTCGGGTTTGACTCGACGGCACATAACAACAACAACAACAATGGGAGTAAGAGGGAAGGCAGTGAGAGGATGCGTGTGAATGTAATGGTACTGTGTGAAAAATACAGGGCATTCTCCGGAAGGTAAAAATTCATTCATGTCCAGAACTGTCAGAACTAAGACTGCTATTACAGGGGAGCCCTGGTGGTGCACTGGTTAAGCACTCTGTTGTAAACCAAAAGGTTGGCAGTTCCAATCTACCAGGTGCTCTGTGAGAAAAAGGTGTGGCGATCTGCTTCCAGAAAGACCACAGTGTTGGACATCCTACGGGGCCGTTCTACCCACATCCCTTAGGATTGCTATGAGTCAGAATTAACTAGACAGCAGTGGGTTGGGTTGGGTTTTTAAGACTGTTACTACACATATTAATTTCAGTGGTTTTATCACATGGTGATAAAAAATGTTACCTTAGTTTCATGGGGCTAAAAGAAATCTTAGCAGAGCATTTAAATGCCACCGTCCCTGTCCACCTAACCCCGGACCCCCACACTAAGACACACACAGGGCCACAAACATACCAGTAGTGGAGGGCTGAAAATACAGCCTGCATCAGGCTTCTAGGGAAGATCCTGCCATAGCCCAGGGGCCTGCAAATGGTTAACCCTCAGCTGCCGACCGAAAGGCTGGGGGTTTAAGCCCTCCTAGAGGCACTTCAAAATACAGGCCTAGTGATCTGCTTCAGAAAACACACCCACAGCACTGCCATTGAGTCCTTTCAGACTCACGGCGCCCCTAATGCCTTCCCAGGCTGTACATCTTTAGAGACGCAGATTGTCCCATCTTCCTCCCACAAAGCAGCTGGTAGGTTTGAACTGCCGACCTGCTGGTTAGCAGGCAAATGCCTTACCCGTTAGGTTACCAGACCTCCTTTCAATAATCAGCTACTGAAACATCTGTGGCTTGCAGTTCTACCCCAACACACATGGGGGCGCTGTGACTCAGAATCAATGCAATGGCAGCCTTTTTTTTTT
>NW_006922626.1:10154-11250 GCF_000298275.1 Orycteropus afer afer
CCAAGCAGGATCATGCCTGCAGGTGGAAGGGCTAGGAACTCAACACATGTTGTTGTTGTTTTCAGGGAACACAATTCCATTCCTAACAATAACGGCGCGTTTCACCTGCACCCCGTCACCCTGCTGCCGCTCCCCGCTCTCCCCTCTGCACGGCCCAAGTCTTACCCTTTCAAGGGCCAGCGGAAGTACACCTCCGCCATGGCACCTTCACCACTGCTATGGTCCTCGGGCACGTTTCACCCTCTGAAAGCCTCTGCTCATTATTATGCACGGGCATCGGACTCATGACACGTGCGACACGCAGCTCCGTCATCATTTGTGTCATCATCAGTATGGCGGAGCCGCAAAACCACACCTAGTTCTCCTTGCAAAACTCTTAGGACACTCAAATAAGATAACAAATATTTAAAAGCACTTTGTGAAATACTCCAAATATTCTGGTAAGATGGAGGAATAGGCAGACAAGGGACACAGACCCTCTTCAACAAAGAAAAGAAAAACCAATTGACAGAGATACAGAAGATAATCCTGGAGCCCTGAGCTTTGAAAGGAGCTATACAGAAGTGGATTAGGCACCAACTAGTGGAAAAAACAGAATGAAAACAGTGAGCACAGAGATGGTCAGAGCTGCGGACTGTCAGCTACTCTGACGGGACCAACAGCCTGAATATTTCCAAGTGGTGCTGGGACCTGAGAATTGACCTAAAGATCAGTCCTGGTCACCAAGGGCTGAAGGGACAACTGTTCTGGTGGCCTATGACTAGGAAGGGAAACAGCAAGGAGGGAGACAACCTGAGCTGTGGACTTTCTGCTGTCTGAAGGGCACAGCCATTATGATTGTTTACACGTGGCAGCCATTTTGGACATTTAAAGTGACTGAGGGTGCAGCCATTTTGAATGTTTACAAGCGGTGGCCATTTTGGATATTTAAAGTGATTAAAGGTGCAGCCATTTTGAATGTTTACAAGCGGTGGCCATTTTGGATATTTAAAGTGACAGAGGGAGCAGCCATTTTGAATGTTTACAAGTGGCAGCCATTTTGGATTTTAAAGTGATAGTATTCTCATTCGGATTCCAGGGACCTAAGAACAGGCAG
>NW_006922626.1:43080-44635 GCF_000298275.1 Orycteropus afer afer
GCCCCTAGAGGACAGAGTGGAACTGACCCACAGGGTGTCCAAGGCCATCAATCTTTACAAAAACAGACTGCCGCATTCTTCTCCTACAGAGCAGCTGGTGGGTTTGAACTGCTGAACTTCTGATTAGTAGCTGAATGCCTTGACACTGCACCACTACAGCTTCTTTCTTTAAGGAGCAGAGAGCCTAAATCAATGGGGATGAAATCATATGGTTAGAGACAGTGAGAATTGTGGCACTATATGAAGTATGGAACCAATGTGATGAATTGTACATGTAGGAACTATGAATGGATGTATGTTGTGTATACTCTACCAAGGTTTTTTTTAATTAAAAAAAGCTTTTAAATGACCCTTAATTTACAAAAGGAGAGGGAAAAGCTTGCACTTTTTCTCCTTCCCACAATGCATCCTGCTCTGAGCTATCTGCACTGTCCCACAATGCATCCTGCTCTGTGACTCTCTGCACTGTTCCCACAATGCATCCTGCTCTGTGACTCTCTGCACTGTCCCACAATGCATCCTGTTCTGTGACTCTCTGCACTGTTCCCACAATGCATCCTGCTCTGAGCTATGTGCACTGTCCCACAATGCATCCTGCTCTGAGCTATCTGCACTGTGAATGACAGTCTCTGAAGCGCAGGGGATGCCCCAGGTGAAGTCTCCTACTGTCTTGTTCTCTCGACTGGCAAAGAAAAGCCTTGGCCTGGGAGCTTACGTGTCTTTCCCCGCTGTGCACGCCGTTCAGAGCTTGGTTATCGGCAGTGAGAAGGAGCAGAGCGCCTGCCTGACTAAACAGAGTCAAGTTCATTTCAGAACACGCCGGCCAGGGCGCACGAGCACCGTTCTGGGAATAAGACTTTCTGGTGCGTGTTTACCACCCTGACTGGAAGGGCAGACACCTTACCAAGAAAGGAAGATGCTCGCCAATCCAGCTCGCCTGACGTGACGTGCCAACGTCAGCGCTAGAGCAAGGGCTCCTGCCAGCTCGCTGTCCCGCCTTCATCCGCACTGTCGCCCTCAGCCTCCCCTCCCTCCTCCCCGGCCCTGCCTCACCGTGGAGGGTGTGCTGGGCCCAGCCTCTCAGAATTCCCCTCATGTGCCACTCGGGCTGAGTGATGCTGACACCCTGCATCGGGCGTGTGCTTAATGCCAGTTCCAGCAACGACAGCTTCTGGGCCCGCCTCTCACTGCGGGAACAGGCATGCTGAGCCCTCGGGCAGCCGGCTCGGGCAGGCAGCTCAGAGGACTTACCGGACATCGTTGGAGACCACCTACCCCCTCCAGTTTTGCCGACAAGGAACATGCTGACAGTCACACGGTGGAAGCAGAAAGCAGAGACCACAGAACGTAGGGCAGGGTCATTCCCTCCCTCAAACGCTTATCATACTGACTCCACCAGCCGTGTGCCAGTCTGTGGGCCTGCGGTCCCTGCAGTGTTGCTGTGAGGCTGGAGGCTATGCCACCAGTATTTCAAATACCAGCCAGGTCACCCGGGTGGACAGGTTTCAGCGGAGCTTCCAGACTGTGGCAGACCAGCAAGGCCTGGTGATCTTCT
>NW_006922626.1:45455-48577 GCF_000298275.1 Orycteropus afer afer
AAACCCACCAGCCACTCCTCGGAAGGAAGGTTGGACAATCTATTTCCGTAGTGATACCGCCTCAGAAACCCAAGGAGGGGTCGCTGTGAGTCGGGTCTGACTCAGCGGCAGTGAGCTTGGTTTGGTTTGGTTTTGGCGCATCTTGCCTGGTCTAAACAACATCTCCACAGAGCTAGAACGAAAATGCCAACCTCTATTTCAGACCTCCTCAGCCACCAGGCTTCCTAAAGCCCTACACCTTTATCTTGGACCAAAACTCCACTGTTTCTTGTAACAAAGGCATCCTTGCCTTTCTCTCCCCACCCTCTGCAGGACCCCAGGGGCTTGGTCTTTTGCCCCTTCTGTGCAGCAGGAAGGAGCCGTGAAGTGCAGGGCTAAGCACTCTGCTGCTAACCAAGAGGTCGGCAGTTTGAACCCACCAGCCACTCCAGAGGAGAAAGACTTGGCAGTCTGTTTCCACAAAGATGGCAGCCTTGGAAAGCCTGTGGGGTGGTTCTACTGTGTTCTACTGGGTCGCTGTGGGTCAGAATTGACTCGCTGGCAACAGGTGTGGTTTGGTTTAATGTTGGAAGAGAGTCTTCCCCTCTCAAAAGGGAACCCTGGCTCCATGAGGGATGCTTAATCCACCTCCCTGCCCTCAGAGAGAGCTCAACCCTTCCAGCCCGGGAAGGGCAAGGCTCCTTTCAAAGCATCCTCACACTCAGCGTTATGGATTGAATTGTGTCCCCAAAACATGGGTCCCCTGGGCAGGGCCATGGTTCTTGGTGGCATGCAACAGTCCTCCCTTTTGTGACTGTGTGTGATTACCCCGGGTGTGCTGTAAGTCCTCCCGTGTACGATAACAATGAGGCAGGGTTAGAGGCTGTGATGTTAACGAGGCAGGATACAGTCAATCCACAGGATCAGGCCCTATCTCGAGTCCACCTCTTCTGAGATATAAAAGAGAGTCAACAAGGGAGCAGAGATCAGAAGGACCTCCTACCACTGAGAAAGAAGAACTAGGAGCAGAGCATGTCTTTGGACCTGAGGTCCCTGTGCTGAGAACCTCCTAGACCCAGGGGAAGATGGATGCCAAGACACACAGAGATCATCAAGGAACGCTGGGCCCACAGATGTTGAAAGGAGACGAGAACCTTCCCCCAGAGCCGACAGAGAGAGAAAGCCGTCCCCTAGAGCTGGCACCCTGAATGCACACCTCCGGCCTCCTGAACTATGAGAGAATAAATGTGCTAAAGCCACCCATTTGTGTATCTCTTACGGCAGCACTGGAGAACGAAGACCCTGAGCGTGGCCTGAGGAAGGGACAAAGCGCTCCGGGGCCGTCCCTCCCTGGAGCCACGCAGAACCTCCACGAGGAGGGACTGGGATGACAGAGGCCCGAGGCCACCACTGAAAACATTGGCAGGGCCTCCTCCGCAGCTCAGGAACGAACACGGCTCATTCCTTCAGGCCCTGGGACTCGGACTTTGCTTCCCAGACATCCTGCCTCCCTCCAGCGACTCCGAGGACCGAAGTTTCCTCGTGAACTCTGCACCTGTAGAGCCTCTTCCCAGGAGTCTTTAATTCGCTAGTTCTGCCACCACCATGGCTAAGGGTCTGCGACTCCGTGGCACGATTTCTGACTCACAGCGTCTGACCTCTTCAAACCACTGGGGCGCAGGGAGACGGATGATGTCACATGGGGCTGTTTCATGGTTCGGTGGTAGAATCCTTTCCTTCTGTGCAGGAGGCCTGGGTTCAACTCCGGCCGGTGACCCTCCTGGGTGGTAACCGGCCGGGTGCCATCGGAGGCTTGTGTGGGGCTGTGGTTGAACAGGTTCCGGCAGAGCTGCCAGACTCCACAGACCAGGAAGAGAGCCCGGCCACGTAGCCCACACACCAGCCAGTGAGAACCCCGCAACCCTGTGGCGCTCCAGGCCCAGTCCACAGCCCGTCACGGGGTGGTGCAGGACCCCTTGTGCGTTTTGTTCCCTTCTGCTGCTAACCAAGAGGTCGGCCGTTTGAACCCACCAGCGTTCTGTTCCCTTGTGCACGGGGACCCTGAGAGTCGGGCCGACACAACTGCGGCTGACGACAATTACCTCACGTCTCTGACTGGAAATAAGACCTTAATAAACCTGCAGCTTCACAAATCGCACTTGGGAAATTCAGCAGCAGAGGGGCGCCTGTCCTGAAAGCCAGCGCTGTTCGCTGAGGTGACAAGAGTCCTCGCGCGCCGACGGGCAGGCCCCTGCCCTCCTCTCTGCTCTGTCCCAGCTTCCTTGCTCGCTCAGTGCCGCCCCCCAGAAGCACCACAGGCCTGTGGCCTCCATGACAGAAGTTCACCTTCTCGCAGCGGGGGAGGCCAGCAGGGGAACTCGGGTGCTGCCTGGAGCGGAAGGCCCTCTTGGCTCCGAGAAAGGCCCGACTCTTTCCGGCTTCTGTTCCCGATTCCTTGGCGTCATCACAGGGCATCTCTCTCCACTCGTGCTTCCTTGTCTCCGGGCCCTAATCGCTTCCTTTTATGTCTCAAAGGGACTAGTCTAAAGCACACCCTCTGGCCTCGTTAACATCGCAGAGACCCTGTTCCCAGATGGGCTTATACCCACGAGGATGAAACTTCTTGCGCCCACTCCTATTCCATGTGGCCTGCAGAGTTCTTATTGGCTCCTGTCCCAAAGTAGGTCACCACACCTCTCTTCCCAGCCCACCTCAGTCTGGGGGTTTCTGCTGAAACCTGTCCTCCACGGGTGACCCTGCAGGTGTTTTGAAACGGCGGTGACAGAGCTTCCAGGGTCACAGCAGCATGGTGACGCAGGACCAGGCTACGCTTCTCTCCCTTCCACCAAGGCCGCCGTGGTCGGAGCCCACCTCTCCCTCCCACCAAGGCCGCCGTGGTCGGAGCCCACCTCTCCCTCACACCAAGGCCGCTGTGGTCGGAGCCCACCTCTCCCTCACACCAAGGCCGCCGTGGTCGGAGCCCACCTCTCCCTCCCACCAAGGCCGCCGTGGTCGGAGCCCACCTCTCCCTTACACCAAGGTTGCCATGGCTCAGAGAGGGTGTGGAACAAGGGATATCATTGCTGATGTCAAATGGATCTTGGCTGAAAACAAAGAATACCCAAAAGATGTTTGCCTGTGTT
>NW_006922626.1:50407-52803 GCF_000298275.1 Orycteropus afer afer
CATAAATACACATAAAACCGCCATTGTCCAAGGGAAACCAGACAGTGGTGTCAACACCTGCGGGCCCAAAACACAAAGTGCCCCTTTGATCCTCACGACCTCCAGGAAGCAGCAAATAAAGTCCCAAAGTCAACAGACTGGCAGATAAACACGCAAGGCACTAGACTTTTTGCCTTTTACTTTGTCCACAATCCACCTGCTGGTCTCAAACTGAATTATAATCAGCAGTGACTCTGATTTAAGTACAGGGAGTACCTGACCTACGACGTATTTGAGTTACAACCAAACGCACTTAAGCCCATGTGTCTTTTTTTTAACATCTTATCATCAGTAATATGTGCTACAGTGTTGCAGTGTGTCATTTGGTGTCATCAGTCTCAGATGTTCACTCACAGATGTTCAAAGATCAGACTTATAGTAATAATAAAGGGCAATAATGATGAAAACGAAAAAAAAAAAAAAGAGAAGGATTGCCCTTACAGCAGAGCATAATTATGACAGACAGCAGACTGGACCCTGTTGAAAGTGGGGGACTAAGCACTTGTTGTTATGAGGAGCTGTCGAGTCAATTCTGACTGACAGTGGCCCCATGTACAGCAGAACGGAACCCCGCCCTGTCTTGCGCCATCCTCACAATCGCTGTGTCTACCCACCTTGCTGAGAGCCTTGACCTTTTTCTCTGACCCTCTACTTTAGTGGCACGGCACCCTTCTCCAGGGCTGGTCCCTCCTGACAACGTATCCAAAGTATGTGACACAGAGTCTCCCCATCCTCACTTCTAAGGAACATTCTGGCTGTACTTCTTCCAAGACACGCTTGCTCGTTCTTCTGGCAGTCCACGGTATATTCAATATTCTTTGCCTACACCATCCTTCAAAGGCATCTTTGGCCACCCTGATTCATTTTCCAGCTTTCACATGCATTTTAGGCAACTGCAAATACCAAGGCTGGGTTCAGGCCAACCTCCATCCTCAAAGCGACATCTTTGCTTTTAAACACTTTAAAAAGGTCTGTTGCAGTACAGTTGTCAGAGCAAGCAAGAAACAAAGCTAATGTAACCTCGGAAGACGATACTTCAAGATCTAAATGATGCTTCACTTCCAAGCGTTAGATCACATAAACCAGAAAAAATCGGCCTCAGACTCTGTCCTTCAGCCCTGGCTTTCACCCTGTCACATTTCACAGCCTTTAAGATCCCTAGCTCCTGTCTGAGAGAAGGAGAATAAGCAAGCCACACGGTATTTAAAAAGAAAGAAATTGCCATTGGAGCCCCCCGCACAGTGCCAGAGCAGACCTTTGCCCTGTTGGGTTCTCCGTGAATGACTCTGTGTAAGCAGACAGCCAGGCCTTTCCTGTGAGGCCCCTCTGGGTGGACTCGAATTTTCAACTGTTCAGTGAGCAGCCGAGCACGAGAACCGTCCGCACCACCCAGGGGCTCACTGCAATCCAGGGAGCAGAGAACGGCAGATCGACCTACTGACGGGCTGGTCTCCATGATTTACAATCAAGTATTATGACAGCTCTGTAAATTAAGCCAAAGAATCATTTCCCCGAAACGCCAATTTGGTAAATTGCAAATGCAGTTAGTGGAATTGCCTTCAGATGGACTTTAAGTGAAATGAATGCCAAAAGTAAGCAGAGGATGAATAATTGTATTACTGCTTCCTTCTTCAGAAACTTCAAGGCACTTTTAATTACCAAGTGAAATGGTCTGTGACGTTACAAAACGGTTCCAAGTGAAACCAGTCGAAAATATAAAACATATTTCTTTGCAATATATCTCTGACTTTCCAAAGATGCTCCAGGAAATTAGAAAAGTATGTCAGTATGTGCAACATATCTACACTATCCAGTGCTGAGAGTTAAAAAAAACCAAACTCTATGGGCGTAAATTCATCAAAGAAGCAAGAATTAATGTTTTCAAAGGAGAACAGCACTGATCACAAAGCAATTTCCAGCCCTGGAACATTCCTTATGTTATAGGAAGGCACTATGCAAATGGCTGAGTCTCACTCATTTCCTGAAAAAGGAGCTCAGAAATTGGTCCTTCAAGGACGTACAATGCCCATCACTCACTCAAACAGGCTCCGATGAGATAATGGGTATGCGATGACCCGGGACTATATGAATTTCTATATAAACAGGAGGTGCCACTGTTGTTATTGCCAGTAGTTGAATTATCATACAATCTTTCTACTGTAAATAACTGTCAGGGTAAAGATGCAAAGAAACAAGAAGGAAACAAGGGTCAGAGTAGGCTAAAACAAGATTAATTAATCATCAGATACATCTTGATGAATTGGAGATAGGGCCCTGCTGCCACAGTAAGTAAGCGCTCAGCTGCTAACTGAAAGGTTGACAGTTTGAACTCACCAGGTGCTCCACAGAAGAAAGAT
>NW_006922626.1:53585-54718 GCF_000298275.1 Orycteropus afer afer
ACTCCACGGCAGTGGGTGTGGTTTGGGCTTTGCTTCTGTGAAGATTGACAGCCTTGGAGACCCGCTGGGGCAGTTCCACTCTGTCCCACACAGTCATTATGAGTCAGAATTGAGTGGATGGCAGTGGGTTTGGATGTTTTGGTTTTTTCTGTCATTATCAGGTGATGCCAAGTCTATTCCAACTCACAGTGACCTCATGTGACCCCATGTGACAAAGTAGAACTGCCCTGTAGGGTTCTCTAGACATCAAATTTTACTGTCCATTTTCTTCCTCTGATCAACTTCCAAGAAGTAATTTCAACAAATGAAATGTTATTTTTATGTCTTTCAACTCCAATCAACTAAAAACAGAATGTAAGCATCTAAAACTAACTTAAACATTAAAACTTCCCTTATCTTTTCATTTTAAATTACTCGAATTATACTTTGGTTGATAGTACCAAGTGATTTACTTACTCAGCCTCTGTTAGGACCAAACCTGAATGTGCTGATTTTATTCATCTGAGCAATGGGTGCCTTTCCATTAAACAAGCTTAGGAAACAGCCATGGGTCATGGATTGAACCACACCAACTCACTTTTCTTTCTCTGCTCACTTGGCTGGTTCCCATAGTTGGGACCAGGCTGTCAGCGAACTGCCCCAATAAAATGTGACCTACTGCATTCCTTCCTCTCAGAATGCTAAGCATCCTTTTCAGGGTCATTCCCTACCCTTGGAATATGACTAAGAGGGAAAAAACCCAAAAACTTAAATGGATCAATAACCTTGAGCTTAATGGCAAACTTCATTGAGCAAGGAGTGGCCATGACAGAAAACAGCAATATTGCTCATTAAATGTTTTGCTTTGAACTTTCACCTCCATTTTAATGTTCCCACAATCATTATTTCCCATGTCATTATAAAATGACTGTGATAGCAAGAGTTGGCTAGCTCATTTCAAAAGATTTTAATTTGTTTAAAGAAATGCCCACACTTGTGGTGCTCTGGGAGAGCATGTGAAGTCACGTAGCAAAGCTTCTAACACACCGGCCGGCCAGGCATGCAAGCGATGCAATGGCGACAGGTATCAGTATTTTGCTTGTTTGTTTGTTTGAAATACCTAAGGCACTTGACTGCTAACCAGAAGGCTGGTG
>NW_006922626.1:56843-57856 GCF_000298275.1 Orycteropus afer afer
AACTAAAGTGACATGTATCAATGCATTTTTTTTTTTGCCGTGTTTTCTCCCCTCCCCTCCCATCCCTAGCAACCAACAAAGAAGGTTTCCCTCCATATATAATATATAAACCTTTCCTTGACTTTTTACAATAGTGAACTAATACTGTATTTGTCCTTCTGTGGTTGACCAACATTTTTGGTGCAATGCCTCTGCGTTCCTTCTGCGCTCTCTGACACCGTCTAAATTGTTTGATGTCTTGTCCACAGATCCTCCAGTAATGCAATTCCAAGATGGAATTTTTCCTTCAGTTCTTTCAGTTTGAGAAATGCCAAGCATGTCTTTTCCCTTCGATTTTCTAACTCCAGGTTTTTGCACATGTCATTATAATATTTTCCTCTGTCTTCTCGAACCACCCGTTGAAATCCTGTGTTCAGCTCTTTTATTTCACCATTTCTTCCTTCTGCTTTGGGCACTCTCTGTTCCTGAGCAAGTTTCAGAGGCTCTGTGACATCCACTTTGGTCTCTTCTTCCTTTCTTGTCTTTTTAAGGATCTTTCGAGTATTTTTTATTTTACAAATTGCTTCAAAGATATTTATCCTTGCCTAAAATAAAAGAAAAAAACTGTATTACATGCAAAAGTGTAGTTACTCCAAGATAAGAATTGATTTAAACTATCAATTATAGAGAGTGAAAGGCAAGATGATACAAAACAATCCAAAGCACGACTTCTCTTTCCTACCAGCGTCATTCGGAGGTAATATACGCATACCAAGTAGTTCCATCCTCTTTGGGAGAAGGACACACTGACGGACGGACATTCAAATACTTAAGACTAAGGAGACACTAAGTGATCCATGCTTTTTAATTCTTTAACTTTTGGTCATCCTGCCCCTTTGTAAATTTTATTATTTATATTTGAGGGTTCTCATATGGCACCATGTATAGAGGCTCAGGACCCTGGTGGCACGGAGATTAAGCACTCAGCTGTGAACCTAAAGGTCGGTGGTTGAAACCCACCAGCTACCTCCTTC
>NW_006922626.1:59706-60508 GCF_000298275.1 Orycteropus afer afer
TTTCCAACGATATAAATCTTTAGGGAAGCAGATTGCCTCATCTTTCTCCCAAGGATTAACTGGTGGATTCAAACTGCCAGTCTTTCAGTTTGTAGCCAGGTGCTTTAACCAATGTCCCCAGTAGGGCACACTTTGTAGCAATCCCTTAAACAAAACAATCTTCAGTTCTATTTCATTATGGAAAATGTCTAATTAAACTTAAAATATTTAGTTAAACACACTACATGCCCATTCAGTGTTTCTGAGAAGTCACAGGAAACGTGGCAGGGAACTGGGGCAGGCAGAGGAGGGAAGTATGGTGCTTATTAGTTTCTGTTTTTGGCATTTCTCAGGGTTTCATTGATTTATTTTCCCACCAGTTAATAGTTTTCCCTGAAGAGTGAGCGTCCAACATCCACAACATGTGTGCTGAAGCACGCTGCATCATACTTCATGCACGCTGGTCATTGTTCCTGCACAGACTGGAAATCAGGAGTGTGGGTATGTCTTCACACCACAGGGAGTCAAAACTGGAACTACGGTCAGAAGTGCTTGCATCTGTGCCGCAGTTAGCTCTCCTTGATTAGTACCTGGCAGCCCTTGGCCCCTTTCACTGCTAAATACATCAACAGCATGTTAGCAGAAGGCACCCCCGGTCCAGGCAGAAAGGATTTTATCAATCATTCAGTCGATGGTGTCTGAAGAAATAATGAGCCCAAGAGCACAGAATGGATTGATCCAGCAGCAAGCAAAAGGGTCTTCATGAAGCATTTATAAAATATTCTGTTGCGGTGCCCTCGGGGCTGACAGTAATAATAAGAAG
>NW_006922626.1:63488-64638 GCF_000298275.1 Orycteropus afer afer
TCATACTGACCCCCACTGGGTTTCCAAGGCTGTAAATCTTTATGGAAATAGATTGCCCATTTTCCTTCTGCAGAGCAGCTGGTGGGTTTGAACCTCTGACCTTCTTGGTTAGCAGCCAAATGCCTTATCCACTCCACCGCCAGAGCTCCATTTCACAAAAGTGAAATTTTATATTGAACCCACCCAGTGGCATCATGGGAGAAAGACCTGGTGATCTGCTCCCATAAAGATGATACCCAAGAAATCTGCACGGGGCAGTTCTACTCCATCACGTGGGGTCGCCATGAGTCAGAAGAGACTCAAAAGCACCCAACAACAGGACAAAATTAAATAAAATAAACCAGAAAAACCCCCACCTTCTAGGCTCAGGCCATGTGGTTCAGCGGAGCTAATCCTACCCTCTGGATCCAGAGTGGGGTAACAGTTCTGCATAGATATTTTTAAAAATCCTAAAACATTCACATTCCCTTACATTTTCTAGACAAGAAGCATGTCAAAGGAAGTTAAGACAATTTTTAAATGCATCTGGCAGAGAAGTTTGCCAAGGATCAGTATTTCCTGACTTAACAACTTCTGGTAAATTAACTTCTGTTTCCAACTCTCAAAGGAAATTCTGAGCAGAGCATTTTAAAGTCTAGTTGGGCACTTAGTGTTACAACGATGAAGGCCTTGGGTGGAGCCAACGTTTGTGCACTTGGTGACTGAAAAGCTAGGGCTCGGGTTCACCGAGAGGGACCTGAGAGGACAGGCCTGGCTGTCTCCTACCGAAAACTCACCCACTGAACACCCTACGGAGCCCGGGTCCACTCTGCCTCATGGGGGCGCCATAGGTCAGAACTGGCTCGATGACCACTGGCTTTCAGTTTGGCCCCAATGACACGTGTGAGATCCCGTCAGTGGGTCTGTGAGGCCAAAATTAGTTTCTTAATAATAACCAAAAGAGAGGAAAAAAACATCAGTACAAATGAATAGGCAAATAACATCCTATTATTATTATTATGGGAGCTCTGGTAGCGTAGTGCCTAAGGCACTTGACTGCTAACCAGAAGGCTGGCAGTTCAAACCCACCAGCCACTTCTCAGAAGGAAGATGGGGCAATCTACTTCTGTAGTAATACCGCCTCGGAAACCCAAGGAGGGGTCACTATGAG
>NW_006922626.1:66419-67509 GCF_000298275.1 Orycteropus afer afer
TTCTTTTCTTGACAACGACCGAAAGAACCCCTGTGCTTACCAGACTCAGCTACTGGGCAGGTATCTTCCTGAAAATGAACAGAAGGAGCCACCACTTAAAGGAAAACGACTGCCAGCAAGTGTTGCCAAAGACAGAATATGAACTTTCAGGAGAAATGACAATTGTGGCACATGTGTATCCACCACTAGGGCTTCTCCCTTTGCATTACTTAAAGGCTTTCTGCATAAGGATGGTGGTGATGTTAATGAATGTGACTTCTTGACTTTGTAATGAAGTGTGCCAATATGTGGGAGAACCATTTAACTCAAAATTCTCAAAACAACCAAGTATGATGTTAAAAAAAATCACGCACAGGCAAAAGATACATGCAAAAGACAAGTTTGGCCAATGGATTTTAGTATAACGAAACACAAAAAACTCTCTGATACAGTTTCAGAGTCCATATGTCAAGAAACTGCCCACTTGCTGAGTTTTGGCATACTACAAAAGAAGAGAAATGGAGAAAATATACAAGTTGTTAGGGATTTCATTTTACTTGGATCCATAATCAACGTTCTTAGAAACAGTAGTCAAGAAATCAATGTATTACATTGGGCAAATATGTTGCAAAAGATCTCTTTAAAGTGTTAAAAAGCAAAGAGGTCTCTTTGAAGACTAATGTATGCCTGACCCAAGCCATGGTATTTTCAGTCACTTTGTATGTATATGAAAGCTGGACAGTGAATATAGAAGATCCAAGAAGAACTGATGCCTTTGAATTACGAGGTTGGCGAAGAACACTAAACATGCCATGGACCGCCAGAGGAAAGGACAGAACTTCTGGGAAGAAGTAGAGCCCGAATGCTCCTTAGAAACAAGAATGGTGAAACTTTATCTCACATACTTTCAACATGGTACCTGGAGGGACCAGTCCCCAGAGAAAGACGTCATGCTTGATAAAGTAGAGGGTCAGCAAAAAAGAGGAAGACCCTCAGGACCGGCTGACACAGAGGCTGCAACAGTGGGGTCAGGCGTAACGACGACTGTGAGGAAGGGGCGGGAACGGGCAGTGCTTCGTTCTGCTGCACCCAATACAATTCATGCTTAGTT
>NW_006922626.1:83458-84142 GCF_000298275.1 Orycteropus afer afer
CTTTCTTCTTGGGCAATAGAATGCTCTGAGTAGTTTGCTATCATCTATCAGTCATTCAAAGAGTTTTGTGGGAACACATGTGAAGTACTCGGCTGCTAACAGCAAGGTCGGCAGTTCAAACCCACCCAGCGGCTCCGCGGCGGGAAGAACTGGTGATGTGCTGCTGTGATGACATCCTGGGACACCCTCTGGGGCAGTTCCAGCTGTTCCACGGGGCACCGTGAGTCAGAAGCGACCCGGCCGACTCGACAGCACCACCACCACCACCAGTCAGTCCCTCTTCCCCGAAAGGACACAATGTGGATCACAGTAAATACCACGGAGATGCACTGTATTTTCCTTTCAAATAGAAAGAACGAAAACCAACAAGCCAAAAGGCATGATAGGGTTCCCCACAGACATGCGTAGTGGGCGCTACAGCGATAGACAAACGGGAAAATCCAGGCTCAAGTGCTGCTTCCGGTCCCTCGAGCCAGTCACCTGCCGCCGGGGGGGCCTGCGCTCCTCCTCTGAATAATGGGGCCCCCCTCCGCCCCTCCCACTAACTCGACCATGCTGCGGAGGAGGTCAGGTTTCTCCTCTGGAAAACGGGGTAACGACTGGAGCCCTGGTGGGTAAACGGGTTATGTGTTCACCGCTAACCGCGAGGCTGGCAGTTTCGAGCCCCCCCAGCAGCCTGTGGAG
>NW_006922626.1:85127-103388 GCF_000298275.1 Orycteropus afer afer
CGTGACACAGAAGAACCGCCCCGTAGGTTTCCTGGGCTGTGCTCGTGGGAGCAGACCGTGGGTCTGTCTCCCTCAAAGCTGCTGGGTGGGTTCAAACTGCCGACCTTTCAATGAGCAGCCAGGCACTGACCCACTGCGCCACCAGGGCACCTTTGCCAGCACAGTTACTCACAAAATCACAGGATTCTTACACTAATCAGAAGACGAAGAGAAGCAAAAGCAACCCTACTACAGCTGGCGACTTATTACTAATGTCTCTGTCTACCCAACACCTGTCAGTTTAGGAAGATGCTACCTTGGGCTGCAATTAAAAGCTCAAAAACTTTAGCAGACACAGAAAAAGGTATGAAGATACGAAAATCTGTCCAGTGTATTTCTAAGAAAGGCTGGTCAACTTTTGTTTATTAATAAGAAAAGCAAGTAATTAACCAATCAACCAACCCGTCAATCCCTGCTTATTATTTCCTGTCATAAAACAAAGGCAGTTGTTTAAACAAACAAAATATATTTAACTTTATAATTAATACACATTATATAATTTTATACATAACATAGAATTACATACTTATATACACAACATACCCTCATATAACAATATTAGCAGCTGACGTTTCATGGCTGTGTTCTGGGATCCAATGCCCCTTTTTGGGAACTGGGATGGGAGGAAACAGACTATTCCAGCAGGAGAGACTTTCGCACTAACAGTTCTAGGAGATTTGCCATCGCAGCATGGATTATCACTCGTAATGGAGAAGTTAAAGTGCCCTCGTGGTACCAGGGTTAAGTGCTCTCAAGGAGGAAGACCCAATGATGCGCTCCTGGCCAGGTGACAGCCTGTGGGGCAGCCCCACTCTGTAAGGCGCGGGCAGGCTGTGGGTCAGAATCCAGTCGACGGCACGGAGCAACGACACTGGAGAAATCAGGGTCAAGTGTATGAACCCACGGCTCACCACATGGCTCCACCCTCACCAGAAACAACACAAAAACACACCTGCTGCTGTCGAGTCAATTCTCACTCACAGAGACCGCGTAGGACCGAGATGAACTGCCCCATCGAGTTTCCAAGGCGTCATCTGATGGGAGTTGACTGCCACGTCTCTCACCTGAGAGTGGCTGGTGGGTTCAAACCACCAACCTTTCAATTAACAGTCAACTACCACCTAAGACTGTGAGACTGTGGGGCTGGTGCAGAACCAGGCAGCGTTTGTTCTGTTGCTCACAGGGTCGCTGTTCCGGTTCCCAAGTGCAGCTCTGATAGGAACAGACCACAAATGGGATGGCCTGAACAAACAGGAGTTTATTCTCTCACAGTTTGGAGGCTTTAAGTCCAAGTTCAAAGTGCCAGGCTCTAGGGGCTGCGTGAAAGCCCCTCAAGCTTGGGCTTCAGCTCTGATCCTGCTCCCGGCCCACTGGAGCTAGAGGCATTTCTTCACTCAGACAACTGCTGGCTGCTGAGACTGACGACCCCAAGGTTGGCAAGTAAAAAGGCACAGTCCCGATGTTACCAAACCACATAGCAGGCCGTTAATTCAAGTCCATTAAAGGTCTCAAGGTTGGCAGAGCATGGCAGGCTGCGAAACAACGACACGACTACATGCAGGGTCCAAGCATGCCATAAGCTAGAGACCAACCCCAAGGCTTCTCCTTAAATATAGGAAGCAGACCACATCCCAAAGGCAGCTACTCAGCTGCTCCCAGTAGATTCCACCACGGAGCTGGTGACCTGTCTCATCAGGGGAACACTACCTCCAGCTGCCCAGCCACTCAACCAGGCCCAGCCAGGGTGACACAGACACTTAACTATAGGCACCATGAGTCAGAGCCAACTCGACGGCAGCCAACAACAAGAACAACACCAACACCGCATAGGGCTTCACCACTGCACCACACCACCAAGCCTTCACCAATCCCATATTACTGCAATGGCAAAAACACTGCCTGCGTTTCTTCAAATTTTGTAAATACGAATAACTACCTAAGCTGTTCGTTACAAAGTTCTCATGTTGTAATGAAAGACTAATCAACCCGGATGCTACATTTAAAATGAAAAGGAATGACAGCAGGCACGTGCATGTGGTGTGCTGTGCCTGCCTTGGTGGGGAGCGCCTTTTGAGTGGGCTACTCCTACCAGGGTATTCTTTATTCTGGAATAAAGCAACTTACTTCCAGTCTTGGTTGATCTCCTGTTGACATGGAATTTGGCACACCATCAAGATGCCCCATGTTTCTGCTTTTATCTCCACAGATTCCTTTCTGATGATGACTTGTGTTAGCATCACTCCTCTGGTGTCTAGAATTCTGTGCACAAAAATTTTAAACTGGTTTTTCACATATAAAGAACTACCCCTGGGCAATAATTTAAATGACTTAATTATTGATAAGTCAATAGAAATATTTTTTAAAATTGGAATGTTTTTGAAAATTAACATAAAATGTAAGAATGTTTCTGTTCTTGCTGTTGCAGGTGTTGTTCAGTCGATTCCAACTCCTAGCAACCCCATGTAATGGAGCAGAACCGCCCCACAGGCTTTCCAAGGCTGTCATCTTTATAGGAAGAGCCCACGAGGTACAGTGGTTAAAGCACTCAGCAGCTAACCAAAAGGTCAGTGGTTTGAATCCCACCAGCCACTCTATGGGAGAAAAATGAGGCAGGCTGCTTCTGTAAAGATTGAGAACATTGAAAATCCTATGGGGAAGTTCCACTCTGCCCTCCAAGGTTGTTGTGGGTCAGAATCAACTTGCCGCCAGTGCGTTTACACAGTTGACGTAGGCATCTTCATCTTTTACGTAACTGATTTAGGTCCATGCAAGCGAAAGCGGGACAGTGAAGAAGGAAGACCGAAGAAGAACTGATGCCCACGAAATATGCTGTTGGCAAAGATTATTGACCACACCACAGACTGCCAGGAGAACGAACCAATCTGTCTTGGAAGAAGTACAGCCAGAATGCTCCTTACAAACAGGATGGAGGGCCTTCATTTCACATACTTTAGACATGTTATCAGGAGGGACCGGTCTCTGGAGAAGGAATCCTGCTTGGTAGAGGGTCAGTGAAAAAGAGGGAGACGCTCCAAAGATGGATTCACACCGTGGCTGCAACCGTGGCCTCAAACACAGCGACAACCGTGAGGAGGGCCCGGACCAGGCGGCGCTCCGCTCTGTTGCACACGGGGTCACTGTGAGTCAGAACCAACTCGCTGGCACCCAATAACAACCGACCTTTCCCCTGCACCCAAGAGTGTCCTTTGACAACTGGGAAGCAGACAAACTGCATCTTCCGAGTCCCTCAGTCCCGGTCATCTGTTCCCATTCATTCATTCATTCATATTCCAAGCATTGTCCATGTTTGGGGGAAAACGAAACTATGTACAATGAATGTAGTTTCTTGAACACCTTCAGTCTAGTGAGAGAGGATCATAAAGACAGAATATCATAAGGTTTAAGCCAAAATATAGATAAAACGACACGGAAACATGAGAAAAGGGCAAATAACTCTGTGACCAAAAACTCACAGAGGAGGAAACCATTAAACTGATGCTCAAGAAATATTAACATTTCAGGGGACGGGAATCCCAAAGATGTGAAGGCATGAGGAGAACACGGCAGCTCAAAGACAGCGAGGATTTTCTCATTGCATTCGAGGGCGCCGCCCCAGGGATAGTGGCTGTGAGTGATACAGGAAAGAGACACGGAGGCCCCAGACAGACTCTGCGTCAAAGCAGCTGATGTTTCTCTAAGCTCACGGGAACCCCGTGGGCACTTTCTATTGTTGTGTTTTATAACTGGGAGAATGAAAAAAATGTACAGGGAGACTGTATAAATACCAAAGAATTTTAAACACACAACTTCATCAGATTTTTAAACTGGAGCTTAACTCTCCCTTCCCGCTTCCCCTTTTTGTGAATTATCATTATTTTTTAATTATTATAAAGTAAACCAGTGATGCAGGAAAAAAAATCACACAAGGCAGATAAATGGGAAAATGAATTAGTTCAAGGTGAACACCAAGGAGCCCTAGTGGCACAATGGTTAAGCACTCAGCTTCTAACTGAAAGGCTGGAGGTGTAAATCCACCCCGTGGACCCACAGGAGAAAGACCCAGCCATCTGTGTGCGTAACGATGACAGTTAGGAAAACCCTATGGGGCGGCAGTATTGTCACATGGGGTCTCTGTGAATCGGAACTGACTTAGTAACACTATGATCAAGGTGAAAACCCTTTCCACTGCCATCAGGTCAAAAATAAAACCTTGTCTGAACTCCTCACCAAAGACCCTCCATATGTCCATTCCAATTACAATATGCTTTCTCTACCTCATAAGGAACCATTAGCCAATTTTATAGTAATTATTTCTTCCATCTTTTGCATTATCCATAAGGAGCTCTGGTGGTACAGTGGTTAACGTATTCAGCTGCTAACCAAAAGGTCAGCATTTCAAACCCACTAGCCACTTCAATGGGAGAAAAACAAGACAGTCTGCTTCCATAAAGACTGACAGCCTTGGAAACCCTGTGGGGCAGTTCCATTCTGTCCTCTAGGGGCGCTGTGGGTCAGAATGGACTCCACAGCAGTGGGTGTGGTTCGGACTTTGCTTCTGTGAAGACTGACAGCCTTGGAGACCCTGTGGGGCAATTCCACTCTGTCTTACAGGGTCGTTGAGTCAGAATTGAGTCAAAGGCAGCGGATTTGGGGGTTTGGTTTTTCATTTTCCATAGTTTTATCTTCCAAATGTGCATCCCTAAACCCAGAAGCGTCACTACGGAAAAATGGGGTTGCAAACCACGCCAGGTGACAATGTCAGAGGAGGTCACGCTAAAATGACTATTCCATGTTTGTGCAATGCTTCAGCAGAAATTCTTTTATAAAAATATCCCTGTTGTTACAGCAAACAAACACCATTCGTAAACACAGCTTCCATGTTATCAATGTACCTATGAGGCTAAAACTTTAGGCGGAATTCTTCTTTGCACCTTCTAAGGGGCCAGCCAGAGCTGCCTCTATCAATGAGTTAGGACCACACTTCAAACCCCGTGGTCTCGTCTGCACGCGCTACAGGCACGTGTTGTTTGTTTTCTTTCCTGCCGGTGTTTTCATAGAGGCTGTTTGTCAAACTGTCGGGTGTTTCTGCTACAATACTGTGGTGAATAGTATTTGTGAACCTATGTCAATAACTTCTTCGAGGATGAATAGTCATTAAAGGAAAAGGTGAAGGGAAATCCAAAACAGCTTCCACTCCGTTACTAACGATGTCGTAACGAATGATGCTCTAATTCAGCGTCAAATGATCTTACACATCTCTTAGTACTCACAGAACCTAAGAATCACACCTATGCAATTTACAACTCTATTTGTTACGTACTATGGTATGACTGAAAATAATAATAAACATTACTAAGGATTCTGTATGGTCTGGAAGGAAGGTCAATGGGGGGAGTGACACCATGAGTTACCCAACTGGGTGACACTACCTAGGGACACCACTGCCTAGATGTAAAGTTTTACTTTTACTCGTTAATTAAAAAAAAAAAAAAAATGATGTCTTTCCAGTCTCCTTTAATCAGTTATCCTTATAATTCATCTGCTGAAAACATCAGGCCATCTGGCCCGTGGGGCTCCCACTCTGAATCTTTCTAGCTAACAGTACACTCACGGTGTAGTCCAACTTGCTCCTCTAGATTCCGTGTTTCAGAAAATCAGCAGATGAGTCAGGTTTAGGCCGATCTTCCGACAACACTAATGGTGGTGTTGAGTTCCTCCATCGAGAAGTATTCTTTTTCAGATTAGCAGCCATTGGGAAAAAGAAAAAAACAAAACAGAAGAACAAGCAGCCCTGATGGTGCAACAGTTAAGCGCTTGGCTGCTAACTGAAAGGTTGGTGGTTCGAACCTACCCAGCTATTCCATAGGAGAGAAAGCTGGTGATCTGCTCCCATGATTACAGCCTAGAAAACATATGAGGCAATTCTACTCTCTCACGCTGGGTTGCTAAGAGTCAGAATCAATTTGACAGCGCCTAACAACAATATAAATTAGACTGTTTATAACATAGTTCCTCTCATTTAGTGATTACCCAGGGTTACAGCTAGTACAGGGAAGCAGGATACATGCTTGAATAGTTTTGAAGATAATGAATTTGTTTCCAATTATTTTGCACAGGTGAGTAATTTTTCTTGTTTATAAAGCATCCCGTAGCTCACAGATTGAAACATTCTTCACAGGTTTCAATCCACTGCTAATTATTCTCCTAACATTACTAAAGAAACCAGGGCTTCTGGGAGAAATGTCTAATTGTAGGGTTCAGATGAGAAGTCACAAGACGATCCGAGAATGTTTGTCATACCCAACAAGCTGTCAGAGACAGGCACCAGCCACTCCTCGGGAGGAAGGTTGGGCAATCTACTTCCGTAGTGATACTGCCTCGGAAACCCAAGGAGGGGTGGCTATGAGTCGGATCTAGCTCCACGGCAGTGAGTTTTTGAGGAGGTCAAATTGTCTTCTCTTTTGCCACTGGGAGACTCTTCAAGTTGGTTCTTGATTCCTTTTGACATAACCCTAAAGTCTCTGACAGCTTGCTGGGTATGACAAACACTCTAGGCTTATCTTGTACATTTCTCATCTGTACCCCAGAATTAGACATTTCTCCCAGAAGCCCTGGTTTCTTTAGTGATGAACGGTATTTCAAGACACTATCTGGGCATTAGGGGAGGTCATTGCTTCTAGGTGATTTTAATGAAGATAGATTTATAAATAAAAAGATAATTAGATGATGGAGAAAGAGATGGATGGATGGATACCAAGACAGATGATGTACAGACAGACATGTTGTTGTTGTCAGGTGCCACCAAGTCAGCTCCAACCCATAGTAACCTCATGTACAACAGAACGAAACACTGCCCAGTCCTGTGCCAGCCTCACGATCCTTGCTCTACCTGAGCCCACTGTGGCAGCCACTGTGCCAATCCATCTCGTTGAGGGCCTTCCCTTTTCTTGCTTACCCTTCATTTACCAAGCACAACATCCTTCTCCAGGGAGTGGTCCCTTCTGACAACATGACCAAAGTAGGTGAGACAAAGTCTAGCCATCCTCGCTTCCAAGGAGCATTCCAGCTGCACTTCTTCCCGAACAGATTTGTTCATTTTTCTGGCACTCCATGGTAGTTTCGGTACTCTGTGCCAACACCACCACAACTCAAAAGCATCAATGCTTCTTCAGTCTTCTTTATTCATTGTCCAGCTTTCACATGCATATATGTTATGTTATGTTATGTTATGTTATGTGCCGTCGAGTTGGACCCGACTCATAGTGACCCCTCCTTGGGTTTCCGAGGCAGTATCACTACGGAAGTAGATTGCCCCATCTTCCTCCTGAGGAGTGGCTGGTGGGTTTGAACCGCCAGGCTTCTGGTTAGCAGTCAAGTGCCTTAGCCACTATGCTACCAGAGCTCCCCACATGCATATAAGGCGACTGAAAATACCATGGTTTGGGTTAAACACACCTTAGTCTTCAAAGAGACATCTTTGCTCCTCAGTATTTGAAAGAGATCTTTTGCAGTAAGTACATTTGCCCGGTATGTCATCTGATTTCTTGACTGCTACTTCCATTGGCATTGATTGTGGAACCAAGTAATATGAAATGTTTGACAATTTCAGTCTTTTCTCCATTTATCCTGATGCTGCCTACTGGTCCAATTGTGAGGATTTCTGTTTTCTTTATCTTGAGGTGCAATCCATACTGGAGACTGTAGTCTTTAATCTTCATCAGTAAGTGCTTCAAGTCATCCTCATTTTCACCAAGTAAGGTTGTGTTCTTTTGATATCACAGGTTGTTAACGAGTCTTCCTCCAATCCTGATGCTGAGTTCTTCCTCATATAGTCCAGTTTATCAGATTATTTGCTCAGCATACAGACTGAATAAGTGTGGTGACAGGATACAACCCTGATGCACTTCCCTCTTGATTTTAAACTGCGCAGTATTGCCTTGCTCTGTTCAAACGACAGCCTCCTGGTCCATGTACAGGTTCCTAATGAGAACAATTAAGTGTTCTGGAATTCCCATCTTCTCAATCGTTGATGCTTTTGAGTTGTGGTGGTGTTATCCATGATTTGTTACAATCCACAGAAATGCTTTTGTGCAGTCAATAACACACAAGTAAACATCTTTCTGATATTCTTTGCTTTCAGTCAAGATCCATCTGACATCAGCAATGATACCCCTTGGTCACATTCTCTTCTAAAGCCAGCTTGCACCTCTGGAAGTTCCCTGTAATATACTACTGCAACCATTTTTGTCTTCAGCAAGATTTTACTTGTGTATGATATTAATGATATTATTCGATAATTTCCACATTCTGTGGGATCACCTTTCTTTGGAAGGGGTATAAAGATTGATCTCTTCTTGTCAGTTAGCCAGGTAGCTGTCTGCCAAATTTTTTGGCATAGATGAACGAGTGCCTCTGGCACCGCATCCGTCTGTTGAAACATCTGGAGCCTTGTTCTTTGCCAATTCCTTCAGTGCAGCTTCCAGTTCTTCCTTCAATACCACTGGTTCTTGATCATATGCCACCTCCTGAAATGGATGAACATCGACCAATTCTTTTTGGTACAGTGACTCTGTGTATTCCCGCCATCTTCTTTTGATGTTTCCTGCATCAGTCAATATATTGCCATAGAATCTTTCAGTATTGAAACTTGAGGCTTAGACTTTTCTCTTCATTTCTTTCAGTTTGAGAAATGCCAAGAGTGTGTTTTTCCCTCTTGGTTTTCTAACTCCGGGTCTTTCCTCATTTCATAATAATAATTGACTTTGTCTTCTCGAACTGTCCTTTGAAATCTTCTGTTCAGGTCTTTTATCTCATCATTTCTCCATTTGTTTTAGCTACTCTCCGTTCAAGGGCAAGTTCAGAATCTCTTCTGACATCCATTTTGGTCTTCTTTTATTGTCTTTTTAATGACCTTTTGCTTTCTTCATGGATGATGTTCTTGATGTCACCCCACAATGCATCTGATTTTCAGTCACTGGTGCTCAATGCATCAAATCTGCTATTTAGATGGTCTCTAAATTCAGATGGGATATAATCAAGGTCATATTTTGGCTCTTGTGGACCTGTTTTAATTGTCTTTAGCTTCTTCTTGAACTTGCATATGAGTAGTTGATGGTCTGTTCCACAGTCAGTTCCCAGCCTTGTTTAGCTGAAGATACTGAGTTTCTCCATTGCCCCTTCACACAGATGTAGTCCATCTGATTTCTATGTACTCAATTTGGCAAGGTCTACATGTGTAGCCACTGTTCATGTTGTTGAAAAAGGTATTTGCAATGAGTAAGTTGTTGGTCTTGCAAAATTCCACCATGCGATCTCTGGAGTCATTTCTATCACCAAGGCCATGTTTTCCAACTACTGGTGATTCTTCTTTGTTTCCAACTTTTGCACTCCAGTCACCAGTGATAATTAACACATCCTGATTGCATGTTTGGTCAATTTCAGACGGTGGAAATTGATAAAAAATCTTCAATTTCCTTGTCTTTGGCTTTGGTGGTTGGTGTGTAAATTTGAATAATAGATTAATTGGTCTTCCATGTAGGCCTATACGGATATTATCCTATCACTGACTACATTGTACTTCAGGACAGATCTTGAAACATTCTTTGTGACGATTAATGCCATACCATTCCTCTTCCATTTGTCACTCCCAGCATAGACCATACGATTGTTTGATTCAAAATGGCCCACATCATTCCATTTCAGCTCACTAATGCCTAGGATATTGATCTTTATGCATTCCATTTCATTTTTAACAACTTTCAATTTTCCTAGAATACTTCATACATTCCATGTTCCGGTTATTAATGGATGTTTGCAGCTGTTTCTTCCCATTTTGGACCATGCCACATCAGCAAATGGAGGTCCCAGAAGCTTTACTCCATCCATGTCATTAAGGTTGACATAGATAGACCAAAAAAAAACCACCCCACCAAACCCACTTCCATCAGGCAGATTCTAACTCCCAATGACCCTATAGATAAAAACCCTTTGTAAATTCATATTCATAATTTTCAATTCAAATTTAACACTACAGGATTTTTTACTAAAGCTCTAATCTCTTACATCAGTATTTTTTTCCTTCTATACAGAGAACAGGACACAGAATAAGGAAAAGTAAAGAATGGGTGCCTTTGAATATGGTGTTGGTGAAGAATGCTGGCTACACCATGGACTGCCAGAACAAACAAATCTGTCTTGGAAGAAGTACAGCCAGAATGCTCCTTAGAAGGGAGGATGGTGAGACTTTGTCTCGTGTATTTGAACCTATTATAAGGAGGGACCATTCTCTGGAAAAGGACATTATGCTTGGTAGACAGTCAGTGAAAAAGAGGGAAGAACACAACCAGATGGACTGACACGGTGTCTGGAGCAGTGGGCTCCAACGTAGCAACAGTTGTCATGGTGCAAAAGTGGATAATATATTGTTCTGTTGTACATGTGGTCACTACGACTTGCTACCAACTCAATGGCACCTAACAACAATACTGAGAGTCCTTGTTCTCAAGGACACAGAATTAGAATATTCCATAACTAGCAATTTTCTGGTTCCTTGGTTTACTATTCTTCGTCTATGGCCTGTGCTTTTTCAGTCCCTTTTAAGAAATTATTCTCTAAGCTCAGAAAAATAATCTTAATCTGAAAATTTTAAAATTTTGCTTTCACTCTTAAGATCTCAATTGTGTTTTGTGTGATCTATGCAAACAGTTACTTCTAAACATGAGAAAGAAATTTGTGTTGTCTGATAATGAAAAAGTTGTGCTTCTGAGCAATGTTTGTCTATCATGGAATTGTAAATTAGTTTGATTCAGGTCTGGCGTGTGACTCACACACAAGAAATCTAAGGTTTATCAGTGGCTGTTGTTGACTTGAAGCAGCAAGACATAAAGCAAGCCAGCTGTGTTAGGAATTAACTATATGTTTACACACCATGGGGCCAAGGAAGTCCACGTGGTTCCTGTGCACCAGATGGGCACCCTCTCACCCACTGCACCACCAGCACTCCAATGCTGCTGTTGCTAGGTGTCATCAAATTGGTTCCTATTCACAGCAAACCTATATACAAAAGAAACACTGCTCGGTCCTGCGTCGTCCTCAAAGTCATTGCCATGCTTGAGCCCACTACTGCAGCCACTACGTCACCTGATCTTGTTGAGGGTCTTCCTCGTTTTCGCTGACCCCCTACTTGATCAAGAGTGATGTCCTTCTCCAGGGACTGGTCCCTCTTTGTAACATGTTGAAAGTATGTGAGACAAGGTCTCGTCATCCTTGCTTCTAAGGTACGTTCTGGCTGCACTTCTTCCCACAGTTTTGTTCATCCTTCTGGCAGTCCATGGTATGTTCCATATTCTTCACCAACACTGTCATCACAGGCATCAGTTCTTCTTCTGAATTCCTTATCCACTGCAGTGTAGTAAATGACTTACTGTGGCTTTTCTACCCATAAGTCTTTGTAAACTCCAAGGTGGGATTTGCTATGACCAACTGAGGAGCTCCTGATTGCTGAAGGTGTCCACCTAGAGTATTTCTGTTGGGCGTGGCACAAAACAATGTTCTGGGAGGTGCCCACTCTCTCTCAGGTGCTTAGAGTTCTGATGCTGTGATTGGCTAGTTTGACCACCCTGCCAGGCTCAGAAGGAGGCCTCCTAGAGGCAGAATTCTCTCTCTGTGACTGCTGGTTGAGGAAGACGTGCTGCTGAAAGAGACACGGGTTCCTGAGACACACGTTGCTGGGAAAGAGACGCAAGAGACACGAATTGCTGAGTGAGACACCGAGGGACCAGCACTGCTGGGAAAGAGACTGTGAGAGATTGTTGGCCGAGGGACGGTGGGCTGGGAGAGAGAATGAGCATTTTTCCTGAACTCAAATTGTAGCCTGGTGCTTCCCTAATAAATAAACCTCATAATCTGTGAGCTCTGTGTGGCCACTGCAGTGAATTATCGAACCCAGCAGAGAGGTGGTGGTGCTTTGGGAGGAATGGTTGGTGAAAGGGCTGGAGGGTGGCAGCATGTCTGGCCTTGTAGGAATAGGCCTTGGGTTACTGCTGGTAATCCTGTCTTCCTCTTGTGGGGTTCTAGAAGGTCAGAATATGTGGCCTCCCTGTCCTTTTAGCATCCACTGTCCAGCTTTTGCATGCATATTTTGGGTATCAGACTTCTGGAATAAAATATGATGTCTGAATGGTACTCAAGTTCACTGAGCCATGAAACTTTAACTGGGTGACACCCCACTGTATGAAACGCTGCCTTTACTTAGTTTAAGAATATTTTGCACAAGAGAAAGGAGTTGATGACGAAGTAAGAAGAAAATGGTATGTTTTCCCTCTGAATTCAAAGGTACTTCAATAGGTGGACTTTGGAATCGAAATTTTAAAAAAGGTGACTTCTTGCTTTTCAGTGGCTTTAGCCTTGTAATTCTTGTTTTAGAAACTGCATTTTTTTTTTCTTGCCTTTTTTCAGACTTGTATTTTGTGATCACATGCACCACTATGCAAGGAGAAAAATATTTTTCCTAATATATTATGATTATACTAGAATTCACTGTGGAAATAGTACTTAAAGTGGCTATAGAACATTTTCATGGGTTGTGGGTATATTTCAAGGAGTTCTAGCTCTGGTGGCGTAGTGCCTAAGGCATTTGACTGCTAACCAGAAGGCTGGCAGTTCAAACCCAGCATCCACTCCTTGGATCTAATTCCATAGTGATTCCACCTTGGAAACCCAAAGAAGGGTCACTATGAGTCAGATCTGACTCTATGGCAGTGGTTGTGTTGCATTTTAGTGGTGTGCAGTGGTTAAGGCATTGGACTGTTTCAGGTTGGTGGTTTGAAGCTACCACTTGCTCTGGAGAAAAAATATGAGGCAGTCTGCTTCCGTAAAGATTTACAGCCTTGGAAACCCAATGGGGGTTGCTATGAGTCAGAATCAACATGATGACAGTGAGTTTGATTTTAGTGTGAGTTTTTGGGTATATTTTCCTTCTGTTTAATCTAGCACCATGACAGTGGAGATTGACTATTTTAATGTTATTGTCAAAAACTTCATTTTGTTTCATTATTCTAGAAGTTATGGTTAACTGTCGTTAAAGTATAAATTACAAATCTAATACTAACTCCAAAGTTACAAAGTAGGGAAAATTAAAATGTATTTAGAATGAAAAAGGCATTATTCTTTTCTAATCTAACAACTGTTCCCAATTCTGCACAAAATGGATGGAGAAAGAAAACAGGTTTTCATCATTACATGATTCTGAGTATGAACAGCCTAAAAAAAAAAAAAAAAAACCTCACTGGAAATTATAGCCCCAAGTATTGATTTTAACCTAATGTTAAGGACCTAAAGGCAGTTTAGGAAGAATTATATGAAATTACTTTTGAACTACAAATATTTCAAAGTAATACATTTAAGAGAAAGACATTTTGCATTGTAGGTTTATGACATAGACGCAAAGGCAATCACTTCAGATCCAATTGTTTTTGTGGCTTTTACCTGGAAGGTCAGCAGTTCAAGCCCATCAACTGTTCCTCGTAAGGAAGATGGGGTGATCTACTTCCGTAAAAATTCATAGCCTTAGAAACCCAACGGGAGTCACCATGAGTCTGATTTCACTCAATTGGCCGTGAGTTTGGGTTTTTCTTTTCTTTTTTTTTTTTGGAATATAAAAGGAAAACTTCAAAAAGCAGTTAGCAAACCAAACAGAAAGTCACTACCATGGAGTCAATTCTGATTCATAGTGACCCCCACTGGGTCTCCAAGGATGCAAATCTTTACAGAAGCAGACTGCCATGGTGGTGTTCTTCCTTGGAGCGGTTGGTGAAACCATCGACCTTTTGATTATCAGCCAAATGCATTGACCTCTGCACCACCATAGCTCCTTTCAAGAAGAAGATAATGGAAAGCAAATGTCAATTTATTGTTGCAGTTCAAAAAATACCTCAACTAGATGAATCACGGCAATATAACAGAGTTGTTCTAATGGAGGAAAAAGCTCTTAGAATATATTGGTTGTTTTGTACGAAGGTCAACTTTATTTTCAACACAAAAAACTTGTATTCTTTCTCTTAACACAAAAAGCTGGAGTAAATGCATTCTAAGCCCTCAATGTGACTATGTGTGTCTAGGGGATAAAGGAATTTTACAGCCTTACTGGTGGTGTCTTCTTATTTCTCCACAATAACCCCATTCGGGAAATCAAAGGCACATTTGTGGAGCATCCATGACCTTGGGAGCCACCTCAAGAAGCAAGATGGCTGCCGAACAGCCCAGTGGAACTGAGCAGGACTGAGAGGGCCGTGTTAACACTTCAACTGGACCTGGTCGCAATGCGGAAAAAGCAGACACAAGTAGAGGAGGGTTATGGGAAAGCGCGTCTAGATCTGACGTTTCCATTTTTCTGTGCACATAAATGAATGCAAAATATATGATCGTTCCAACAGAGGTGCAAGTAAGCCAAACTATGTCATTCATAAAACTAACCCATACCCACTGCTGTGGAGTTGATTCCCAGTCATTGAGACCCTATGGGTCAGAATGGAACTGCCCCAGATGGTTTCCAAGGTTTTCATCTTCAAAGAAGCAGACTGCCTCATCCCACAGAGCGGTCCGCTGGCTGCCAAGTGCTTAACCACTGCCCCACCAGAGCACCTTAACAATCCTCGAAGCAGAGCTGAAAGGAAAGCTTGCAAATAGCAAATCCTTTATTCTCATAATAAACATTCATCTATTCAAAAAGGCTGCTTTTCCTCTTTCAAGAAAGCTCTCAGCCAGCGTACTGAACAGAACGTCCCAGTGATGTGTGACAACAGCCTGGCCTCCGATCTCTGGGAGCCAGGCTAATTACTCCCACATAGAGCAGCGCTCAATGCCCCTCCCAACACGGTCTTCTAAGCGAACCACCTCATTAGACTGCTCTACTGGTTGGTTAGTAACCAAATCCCCTTGGGTCTGATTCACAGTAAAGCTGCTTTACAATCAATTTTATTCTAAAATGAAGAGCACAGCAACAACACTCCCAGGGAATCTGCATGCTGTCAGGAAAGAACTATTTGAGGATTCATTAAACAGCAACAGAGGAAATAAGCCGTCCTCTCCTTGAACACTATGGGTGGGTGAGGAAACTGTTTCCTAACAGTTCTGCTCTTGGCTTTCAAAACAATGGGCAAGCCAGACCTCCCAGCTGTGAGGCTGCTATACTGTTTTATTGTTGGTGCCGTCAGGTACACTGATGCACTGTTCAGCAGCTAAGAAAACCAAACCCAAGGCATTGCTGACAACTCATAGCAACTCCTTAAGACAGAGCACAGTTGCCCCATAGAGTGTACAAGGGTGTCATCTTTACCACTGCAAACCCCAAACCAAATCCACTACCATGGAATCCATTGTGACTCACAGCACCCCTAGAGGGCAAAGTGGAACTAACTGCCCCACAGGGTTTCCCAGGCTGTCAGTCTTCACAGAAGCAAAGCCCAAACCACACCCACTGCCGTGGAGTCCATTCTGACCAACAGCTCCCCTAGAGGACAGAGTGGAACTGCCCACAGGGTCTCCAAGGCTGTCAATCTTCACAGGAGCAAAGCCCAAACCACACCCACTGCCAGAGAGTCAATTCTGACTCACAGCGCCCCTAGAGGACAGAATGGAACTGCACCATAGGGTTTGCAAGGTTGTCATCTTTATAGAAAAACCAAAAAAATCAAACCCACTGCTGTTGAGTCAGAGTCGACTCACAGCGACCCCCTTCTTGGGTTTCTGAGGCAGGATCTCTACGGAAGTAGATTGCCCAAGGAGTGGCTGGTGGGTTTGAACCGCCTGCCTTCTGGCTAGCAGTTAAATGCCTTAGGCACTATGCCACCAGAGCTCCTAAGCAAAGCCCAAATCAAACCCTTTGACTCTCAGCGCCCCTAGAGAACAATGCAGAAGTGCCCACAGGGTTTCCAAGGCTTCCATCTTTATGGACTAAGACTCCTGACTCCTTTCTCTTTAGAGCAGCTGGATGAGTTCTAACCAGCAGCCTTCAGGTGAGCAGCCTGGTGCTTAACCCCTGAACCAGGGCTCCTTAGAAGCAAGATACAAACCATTTTGCATTTATTCGGCTGTTTCTGAAGTGTGGAGATAAAAAGTGGTACCAAAAACATGTATTCCTTTTATTTTATTAGCATCACTGAGACTCCCAGATTAAGACAGGCCACTTCTGCCTACTATGGATACTTAAAAAAAAAAAAATCAGATGTACAATCTGCAAAACACTGTGTAACATGGATGAACTTGGAATACATTATGCTAAGTGAAGTAAGTCAATCACAGGAGGACAAATATAGTACTAGAACATTATTGTAAAAAGTCAAGGAAAGATTTATATATGGAAAGAAACTTTCTTTGTTGGCTACCAGGAGTGGGAAGGGAGGGGAGGAGTGGGAAGGGAGGGGAGGAGAGGGAGCAATGCAAAAAAAAAAAAAAAAAATGCATTGACCCATGTCACCTTAGTTTTGTGTATTTCACTGTACACAAATTATATTTCAATGAAATGATTTAAAAAAAATCAGACGGATCCTCTGTACCATGAATGACTAGAAAAGCTGGGTGACATATAAAAGGAGCTTTCTGTGGGCTCTCCTCTTTAGGCCAAAATTCAAGAAAGAAGGAGCAGAGAAGTCAGAACGGAGTCACACTGCCTTTCCCTGTCACATGTGCCGACTCGAAAGGTGTTTGAGAGGTTAAAAAGTTACTCAGAACGCAGCAGCTGGGAGGCACGAGGGCTGAGAAGAGCTTTGAGGGTCTGTGGCTCTAAGACAATCAAACCCTGGGGGTTCAGGTCCCAGCGAGGAAGGAGCACCTCTGGGAACACTGCGGGCTTCTTATGGGGCAACAGGAAAGGCTATTTTCAGAAAAAAGGAGGAACCTGAAATAGGGCCGACCTGACAGAGAATGGAGACCAGTCTGAAGTCCCTTAGAAAACCATCTGCATGAAACCAAAAAGTCCACAATGACTTTAAAAAAATAAATAAATAAGACAAGTGTAAGGGGGCAGGGGAGACCTGATTACTGGAAATGGAACTTCCACACAGAAATAATGAGAATGTTCACACATTGTGAAGAATATGACCAATGTCACTGAACAACCTGTGTAGAAATTGTCGAAGGGGAACATAAACTACTGTTTAGACAACAAACTACTACATAGAAAAAAAATCACTGCAGTGACTAAAGCAACATTTTATTACTTTAAGCATTTATCTTAAAATTCAAGGAAACAGAGCTTATAATTTTTGGTAAACATTGTTTTGATTTCAAGTATATGTCATTCTGTAATCTAGTTCCTTTTGGATTTATAAATCATATATTAATTAATCAGCTATAATCTTTCTGTAGTGATACTGCCTCAGAAAACCAAGGAGGGGTTGCTAGGAATCGGGTTCGACTCGATGGCACACGACAACAACAACAACAATCTGTAAAGATGACAGCCTAGGAAACCCTCTGGTGCAGTTCCACTCTGTCCTCTAGGGGCGCTGTGGGTCAGAATCGACTTCACGGCAGTGGGTGTGGTTTGGGCTTTGCTCCCATAAAGACTGACAGCCTTGGAGACCCTGTGGTGCAGTTCCACTCTGTCCTCTAGGGGCGCTGTGGGTCAGAATCGACTGCACAGAAGTGGGTTTGGTTTGGCCTTTGCTTCTGTAAAAATGACAACCTTGAAAACCCTCTGTGGCAGTTCTACTCTGTCCCAGGCCTCTATGAGTTTGAATGGGCTTGAAGGCAGTGGGTTTGGTCTTTGGGTTGCGAGCATCCAGCTGAAAAGCAGCCTGGGTGCAGTAACTTGAAAGGTCAGTGACTGAGTTTGTCCATATTGGCACTCTATTAGGCAAGGGCTGGAAGCCAGACACAAAAAAACCTGAGGTTATTTGCACGGGAGTGATGGACATGGCCACTCAGTGGCTAGAAAAGAACATCATGGTCGGTAACGGGTCAGGAACAGGATGGGCCTTCCATGAAGTGGACTGACACAGAGGTGTCAACATGGACTCACCTCCTGGGGAGCATGAAGATGTGGCAGGACAGGGCAATACTTCCTTCTATTAGACACAGGATCAATGTGCGTCAGAGCCAACTTCATGGCACCTAATGTTATATGTAATTATTATGTGTAGTGGGACACTTTGGCACCATGTAGTAGTAACTTAGTATTAGCATAGCTCTACACACTTCACAAAATGCAAACACACATAATGT
>NW_006922626.1:103663-110772 GCF_000298275.1 Orycteropus afer afer
AGTGGCAGTGACTTTGGTTTGGGCTTTGCTTCCAGTGGGTGTGGTTTGGGCTTTGCTTCTGTGAAGATTGACAGCCTTGGAGACCCTGTGGTGCAGTTCCACCCTGTCCTCTAGGGGCGCTGTGGGTCAGAATCCCCTCCAGGCACTGGGTGTGGTTTGGGCTTTGTTTCTGTGAAGGTAGGAACTCTGGTGGCACAGTGCCTAAGGCGCTTGACTGCTAACCAGAAGGCTGGCGGTTCAAACCCACCAGTCACTCCTCAGAAGGAAAGATGGGCAATCCTACTTCCATTGTGATACTGCCTTGGAAACCCAAGGAGGGGTCGCTATGAGTCCGGCCGACTCGACGGCAAATAACAACAACAATATTAAGTTATTACTACATGGTGCCAAAGTGTCCCACTATCTCAATTGGTGTGTAAGGTATACAGGGAAAACAGAAATACACCAAAAAGTTAAAATACACAGTTCAGTGGAATATGGCCAAAGCAGAAATGTCTAATAAATTAAACTAGAATCCTATTCCATGCGTTTAGCTTATTTAAAGATCTAAAAACGATGTTTCCCCTCCCATCTTCCAAAGCAGCTTCTTTTGAGAGGAATTCCAGCTTTAGCTCTGACATCATTTATGCTTCATAATGTCTTCCACTATGTTTTTTCTTCCTTCTTTCTTTCCTGAGCTTCTCTCCTCCTCCTCACCCTATTTCTGCTCAGGCTTTAATGCCACTGCGATTTGGCCCACATTATTTCCCTTGGCTTGAACATGAACATAGGTCATGGAATTCCTGACCGTCAAAAGGTTTCTAAAGTCCCTTATTTGGCTACTTGAGAAAAACTCAACTTTTTCTTTTCTTTTTTTTCCCCCCAGCCCACCCGTTTCTATCAGGTTACCTGCTTAAAAGTCTACATTCCTTTTTTTTCTGGCTTTCAGAAGGAGTCACTGTTTGTCCAGGCCAGAAAATGGTAAGAGGTCTGAAACACAAAGATAAAGTGTTTACCAAGACGGAACCAACTTCCAGGGAAGAGAACACACCTTTAAGCTGACAGTTTTAGAATTCCACTCTAAAATTAAAACAGGGTGGGGACCAGATGCACTGATTTTATTTTTGCAACATGTTCTGTGCGTGTCGCATCGAAAACAAAGACGAACCCAGTGCCTTCCCACGACTTCCTTATGGTCGGTTCATCTATAAAAAAGCTTTGCCTCGATTTTGTAAAAATGGAAAAGGGGTAGCATTTTCCTTTGGAACGCCTTTCTACAAGCAGCCTTGCGAGAGTTTACAAAATTGGATAAAGACCAAAGCCACACCATCCAAAACGGAATATAAAGTTTATTTTGCCAAAACTAGAGCCCAAAGAATAAGCTTCTAAGATCGTTAGCAGACCCGCTGCTAAAATAGGAGAACGTTTCTTTCATTAAAAAAGTGTTTTCCACAGGAAAAGTCCGTTTGCCTCTGTTCCTTGCCTAGTGACACCCCTATCTCGTCAGACTAGATGTTGACAAATAGAAGTGGTGAAGAGGCAAGCCGGCTAAGAGAATTACAGGGACAAGGTGAGTGCACCCTAGCCCTGGGACTAAGTCCAGAGTGAGGAGGAAAATATGGTTCCCGTTTTTACCTCATATACTACTAACTTTCCACCAAGACTGCCAGAAACCTGAATCCCAGCCAGAAACCCTGTGGGCGGGAGGAAAAAAAAAAAAAAAAAAAATCTTCCGCCCCCACCAGTTCCGTCTTGCTGGGTAAGCACACGCGCTAAGATGGAGACAGACGCCACGCCCGCGCCGCCCATAGCCCCATCAGTGCGCAAGCGCACGGCAGGCCCTGCCTCCTCGCGATCCCGCTAAGGAGTGCCGCGCGCGCGCCAGACTCGGACGCCGTAACTTGCGCTGCCCGGACTTCCGCTCCGAGGCCCGAGGTCGCCGTTCGGTTCCGGTGCCGGCCCCGCCCCCGCCCCCGCGCGGGAACCTCCATGCATCTAAATATCCGGGACGGGGTTCTGGCAATGGCGCGCGTTTCCGGCGACGAGCGCGGAGAGGATCCGGTAACGCCTCTTCCCTTTTCCCAGCGGCCCAGACTCTGGCTCTCGATGCCGCAGCGCCATCTGGTGCCCAGTCCCCGCCGCCCGCGGAGAGGGCGCACGCCCTGCTCTCAGAACTTTCCAGAGAAAGCGCGGTCCTGGCCTTTTTTCCTCCCGCCCGTTAGAAGGGAGGAACCCGAGTCTCCACCATGCCGAGTTCCGGAGCGGGAGGGATTTACGGCGACCCCTGAGGCGGAAGTTACTTGTTTTAGAGTTTTGGTGACGCAGTGGTTAAGATATGTGCTGCTCACAGAAAGGTCAGCGGTTCGAACCTACCTACGAGCCGCTTCCCGGCAGAAAACGGGGATGTTTGGTTCCATAAAGATTACAGCTATGGAGACCCTGTAGTGTCAGTATGAGTTGGAATCCGCTCGCTGGCAAGAGGTTTGGTTTGGTATTTCCCAAGATGGAGAGCGAAGTGCATTCATTCTCTAGCTTTGAGCCAAGAAAAAACGTAGTGGTTTTTTTTTAATTTTTTGCTTTGTCGTGCCTTGTTTCTGGGCTGCTCCCAGTCATTTCCCCATCATGTCTTTAGTGTGCTCGGGCTAGGGTCTTCCGTTTGTCGCCTGTCGGGAAGATGGCGCTGGCCTGGTTGCTTAGATTGGTCACTACTGTGAAATGTTTGCTTCTTTTCACCTGTTAACTTCATGCTGCGGAGCGAGTGTAGTGTCCGCGGTGTGGGCCCGTCGGCAAGGGGAGAACTTGGAAGGTGCTTTACTTTAAAGCAGGCTAAGGAAATGTGGGAAAGGAAGCTGCATAAACAGGCTGAATATAGATTTGTTTGCATTGCGTATTTCTTTTAGGAGCTCTGGTAGGATAGTGCCTAAGGCACTTGACTGCTAACCAGAAGGCTGGCGGTTCAAACCCACCAGCCACTCCTCAGAAAGCAGGTTGGGCAATCTACTTCTATAGTGATACCACCTCAGAAACCCAAGGAGGAGTCGCTATGAGTCGGGGCTGACTCCACGGCACGTAACAACAACATTTCTCTTAGGTAACAAGGGAGAGAAAAAACAGTTTTCTTAAAAGTTAGCAAAATCAACCTAAATTCTCTCTTGATAATGATTTCTGGCTGGAAAATCTAGATTTACCTGGAAGCTTACTGAGCTGACCATGTTAACTAGTCCCAAACCAAACCCCTTGCCATCAGATCAGTTCTGACTCAGAGACTCCAGGTAACAGAGTAGAACTGTCCCATAGCGTTGCCAAGGCTGTAATTTTTAACTCTGGGAACGTAGTGCCCACCTGTATTTTCTGCCTCTCAGGTTTAAGCAGGGTTCTTATATCCCACTTTTAGTGCATACTGCCATCTGGTGAGGGCCTGTGTAACTGCGTGAATCTGAAAAAACATGCCTTATCCCACCAACCCCAGCACCAGAGACCCTTCATGACATAATATGTCCCACAGATTGTATCAAAATCAATATTACCTCCAAAAAAAAACTTTTTTTCTTTTTTCCCATTTCATTCACAATGCCTTCCATTACTGAAAATAACAAGGTTTCTACTGAAAATTCAAAGTGGAAGGTAATTTGGTCTAGAAAGGATTTAGGAAGCAGCCTCTCTCCCTGCCCCCAATAGGCTGGTGTGTTCTAAGGGCTGATGCCACTGAACCACAGTGATACCAAAAACCAAACCTGCTGCCATCAAATCCATTCCAACTCGTAGTGACCCGCTTTGGGTTTCCAAGGCTGTAAATCTTTACGGCAGTGGATTGCCTCATCTTCCTCCTGCAGAGAAGCTGGTGGGTTTGAACCACCGACCTGGTTAGCAGCCAAATGCCTTACCCACTATGCCACCAGAGCTCCTTAGCTAGTATAAGGTGGTCCCCCCCCAGTGTTCTACTGAAATGAGAACTTAATACACATAAGTGTACGTATATAGATAAGTATCTGTGTGTGTGTGTGTGTGTGTGTGATGTATATAAAAAGAAAGCTAATGAAGTAAACGTGGAGTTCAGATGTCTCTGCTACCTGTTTGTCAGTTCCACTAGGCATTTCTCCTGTAGCACGCGTTCTCACCCTTGAGGCTGCATCAGCAACCCCAGGACAGCTGGTTAAACCCCACAGCCTTGGCCCTGCGCCCAGAGCTGCTACCACAGAAGCACTGGAGGTTGGGCTGGGTGATTGCAGCTCTCACAGGCTGTCGGGGGCTGCTGGTCCTACCAGTCCTGGGAGCACCCTGGGATGATTTAAGACAGAAAAATGCTTTATCTGTAACGGTTTTTGCTATTGCAGGAGAGGGTAGTAAGTTAGACTAATACTGAACAAATGGAGACCTTTCCTTCCATTGCTGGGAAGTAGTAAAGTCAGCCCTAGAGCCAGAAAAGATAGACGAAGGCCTACTCACACACGAAGCACCCAGTTCTTATAAATGCACCTGCTCCACCATCAGGAGACGAGGGTGCTGCCACACCAGGTAGGCTAGGGATTTCAATGACATGTTTGCTGTTGCCAGTCAGTAATCAGAAATGACAAGAATGAAGGAAAAATTGTGTCAACAAATTTCACGCTGCCCATCGGTAGATGGCAGACCCTCTCCACTACCTTTTGCATCTTCCCCTCAGGGGCCCTTGCTTGGCTGAATCCTTCATGCCCCACTCCCCCCTACCTAGTTACAGGTGGGCACAGTGCTGTTATTTGTAAAAATGGGCATCTCAGAGCTTGTTCATGTCGTCCTTTCAGCAGGCTTTTCCTCTGATGTGAATTTTATCAAACTTAGATGGTAGCACCGTATTTATTGATGCTGATGGGGGCTCTGCACACCATCACTTTTGTTCTTGCATCTACTAGAAATACAGATATTTTCAGTAGGTTTGTTATGTTCATTGCTGATATTATTCCTAAAACTGATGAGAGGGGAAAAAAAGTTGCAGTGTTTGCTCTAGTGGGACTTGACAATAAAATTAATTGCTATACCCCTGATCTATCAAATCAGTATAACAATACAAAAAGACAAGGGGAGTGGTACACTGGCAGGCATTCAGAAAGGTTTCTGTTAATCAAAAGCGATTTCAGTAGCTCCACTGAAGCATTTCCTTGACTTTGCCAAAACACCTCGTTTTGTTCCACTTTGCAGACACTGCATTTTCCACAAACTTTGTGGCAATCCTCTATCACGCAGGCCTGTCAGCACCATTTTTCCAACAGTATGTGCTCACTTCATGTCTCTGTGTCACATTTGGGTCACTCTGATGATACTTCAAACTTTTTCATGATGCTGTTGTTGGGTGCCATCGAGTCAGCTCCGACTTATAGTGACCCTGTGGACAACAAACCGAAACACTGCCAGTCCGAAACACATACACTTTGTCTCATGACAAGTAATGCTGTGCTTGAACCCGTCGTGGCAGCCACTGTGTCAGTCCATCTCGTTGAGGGCGGTCCCCTCTTTTGTTGACCCTCTACTTTACCAGGCATGATAGCCTTCTCCAGAGAATGGTCCCTTCTGACAACATGACCAGAGTAGGTGAGATGAAGTTTGGGCATTCATTCCGGCTGCATTTCTTCCAGGACAGATTGCACACTTAATGGATGATGGTAGAGTGTCAACAGAACTTTTAGATGCACTAAACTCATTGCTGTTGAGTCGGAGCTGACTCATAGTGACCCTTCCTTGGGTTTCCAAGGAGGTATCTCTACAGAAGTAGATTGCCCAATCTTCTTTCTGTGAGTCAATTCTGACTCACAGCATCCCTATAGAACATAGGGTTTCCTAGGCTGTTGATCTTTTTTTTTTT
Source organism: Orycteropus afer afer (assembly GCF_000298275.1). NCBI lineage: Eukaryota > Metazoa > Chordata > Mammalia > Tubulidentata > Orycteropodidae > Orycteropus > Orycteropus afer. Next base: position 109,479 of record NW_006922626.1, read on the forward strand.
TTTTTTCAATTGTGATTTGGGTGAGAGTTGACAGAGCAAATTCACTTTCCATACAGCAGCTCACATACACTTTGTCTCATGACATTGATTGCAATCTCCCACAATGCAACAGCTCTCCTCCCACTTCCTCCCCATAGCCACCTCTTCTCTGTGTCCTTCCCTCCATGCACTCCTGCCCCCTGAGCTGTCTCCCTGCATACACAGCCCTTCTCCCATGGTCGATCTCTCCAAGGAGTGTATCATCCTAATGTAAATGTTCAGCTCATATGCCTGTCTATAGCTAGGCTGGAAGCCACAGGAATGGGTTCAATTCCAGACCTGAAGGGCAGCTAGGGGCCATAGTCTCAGTGGTTCCATTAGGCTTCGTCAGACCAGCAAACCTCGTCCTTTTTTTTTTCCAATGATTTTGAGTTTTGTTCCACATTGTTCTCCCACTCTATCCAGGATCTCCTACAAAGATCCCCCTCCAGTGGTTGACAGTGGTAGCTGGGCACCATCTAGTTCTTCTGGTCTCACAGTTGTATAGGCTGAGGATCGTGTGGTGTTCCAGTTGCTTGGACTAATTGTTTCCATGCGTCTTTAGTTTTCTTCATTCTTCTTTGCTCTGGATGAGGAGAGCCCCATTGTTGCATATAGATGACTGCTTGCAAGCTTTTGAGATCTCAGTCACCACTCACCAAAGTAGGATGTGGAACAGTGTTTTGTGTAGTATGTTATGCCAATTGAGCTTGGTGTCCCTTGCAACTATGGTCTGGAGCCCACAGGTCCAACTACTCACTCCCTCTGGGTAACTGGCTGTGGCCAAGAAGTGACTAAAACCTTGTCCCTTGTCAGCTCTACTATATACCTGGAAATTCTTACAGAACATATCAATACACTTGTAGAAACATTGTCTGCCCACCCTATACATGGTCTTGGGCACACTGCCCCCTGCATAGACATACTTAATATGTCAGTCTGTCCACCCATCTATCCACCCATCTATCCACCCATATGTCCATGTTTGCCTTCATTGATAACGCAGTACTGTATGTGCAAAAGGGTTCATCTTTGTTGTCTGTACCTCTCATGCACATCTCTCTGTCTTCCTCTTCCTCAATGCCACTGTGTTGATCACTCGCATTTGGTACATTGTCCTTCTCGTCACCCAAACCAGTAGTACTTGTCTCTACCTATCTAACAGTGTTCCCTCCCCTCCCCTCCCACCCCTGGTAATCAAGAAAGATAATTTCCTTCCATATATAAACCTTTCCTTGACTTTTTGTAATAATGGACTAATACAGTATTTGTCCTT
>NW_006922626.1:110891-115141 GCF_000298275.1 Orycteropus afer afer
TCTTCACAGAAGCAAAGCCCAAACCACACCCACTGCCGTGGAGTCGATTCTGACCCACAGCGCCCCTAGAGGACAGAGTGGAACTGCACCACAGGGTTTCTTGGGCTTCAGTCTTATGAGAGCAGATGCCAGGTCTCAGAGCTACTGAGTGGATTTGAACTGCCAACATTTTGATTAGTAGCCAAGTACTTACTGATTGCACCACCAGGGCTCCATAGTTCATTAGAGTCAAATAAACAGGTTTTTTTAGTTTAGTTTTGCAGTGTTTCCTCCCTTTGCCTTCCACCCCTGGGTCAAATAAATTTCTTCAAAGTCCTTCACGGTGCTTGGCACTCTCCAGGGCAGTGTTTTTTTAGTAAAATGCCATAAAGAAGGGCTCTAGGACTTTCAGCATCTCTGTCCTGGGGATGTCTGATGTGTGAGAAAAATGGGTCAGTAGCAGAGGTAAGCTACTTTAGTTCCACCTGTGATCATACCTTGCTTGTCGCAGAGTGTCCTCTGTGCTGGGTTGCTCTGGGTCACCAGGCGGTCAATAATTAAGAGTTTCTCAGGTTGTTGAACCGATGAAAAAGTCCCAGATTATGAACTGGGTGATCAAACAGTGAACACACTCGGGACCTAAAGAGCCTGTTTCCTGCTGTAGATGTGTAAGGTTTCTGCCTCAGTTATGGAATTTATATTCAGCTGTATACTTACCTGAAGGAGATTTTATATCCTATATTTAAGAGATTTATTGGCAGTATATATTGAGTTCAGGGTAGACCTGAATAAGAGAAACGTTTGAGCTCTGTTAGTGGAGAGAGTTACTCTGATGGCATCACAAGGAAGAGAATTTGAGTTTTTCTGTGTTGCTGCTGTTACTGGGTGCTGTTGAGTCGATTCCTACTCCTAGTGACCCTGTGTGATGGAGTAGCGCAGTCCCTTAGGGTTGTCTAGACTCATCTCAACAGGAGCAGATTACCAGTTCTTTCTCCCATGGAGCCAGTGGGTGAGTTTGAACAGCTTACCTTCCAACCAGTAGCTGAGTACTTACCCATTGCACTAGCAGAGCTCAAATTTTGTATAGATCTACCATAAATACGTGTATGTGTATGTGTGTGTATGTGTGTATTTAAACTACCGGAAACCATTACCCTCTTAAAATAATTATCTTCACAAATATAACTGTTAAGAGGAGACAATAATATGAGAAATTCTTTGTGGATGGACTAGCTATTCCTCTTCAGAAACCAAAAACCAAACCCACTGCTGTCGGATTAATTCCGACTCATAGAGACCCTGTAGGACAGAGTAGAACTGCCCCATTGGGTTTCCAAGGCTATCATCTTTACGGAAGCCAATTGCTACATCTTTCTCCCATAGAGTGGCCGGTGGGTTTGAACCACCAACCTTTTGGTTAGCAGCCAAACGCTTAACTGTTGTGTCGCTAGGGCTCACCATTCCTCTTCAGTTGAGTACGAACAGTGCAAAGGCACCTTTTATTCAGTCCTAGGTTTAGAAAATGTATATACTGAAGGTGGGGGGGAGATCAGTTTATACACATAGCCTAATAAATGTTCAGCTGACGTTGGCCAGATCATCTTGCATGTGATAGTGTGACAACTTTATTCTTTGTCAAAAAGCAAAAGGGACATTGTAACCGGCAGAGCTACTGCCTGTTCACAGCTTGCTGGGAGTATTGAACACTAGCTGGAAACCTTTATCACCCAAGCAGGTGATGACAGCGAGTAAAAAAATACCTCCAGGAGGCCTCCCATGAGCCCTTGGCCTGGGTCAGTGCTCTGTTCCGAACAAAGACACGACAAAGATAAGAATCCACAATGAAAAGAGGAGTGTAAGAACTGATGACAGGTCACTAGAGGAAACGTTCACCGTCACTAGAAAGAAATCCCCACTAAAACACTGACATGACTTTAAATTAGTGTGGCCTGGCGAGACCAGTGTTCTCATGTGTCAGGGATGGCAACACACTTCGCTAGACTTCAGAGAGCTGCTGGGCAGTACGCAGCATGCTCCATCGCTATACTCACACCTTGTACACCAGCACCCATACACACGGGTTCATGCCTCGTAGGCCGGCACCCGTACGCACGGGCTCACGCCGCGGACGCCGGCGCCCATACGCACGGGCACACGCCTTGTACGCCGGCGCCCGTACGCACGGGTTCACGCCTCATACGCTGGCACCCATACACACACGTTTGAAATCACAACTGTTAAGTAGTAAATGATTCAGCAAATCCGTTACTTGTGTTCCATTGACTTTATTAAAATGGTTAGTGCGTTGTGAGGATTGTAGCAACATAGAAGATTGTTTATGAAAGTTAATGGATAAATGACCAGAAGAACTAGTTGGTGCCACCAGGGAGACAGCTTGGGGGGCAGGAGTGCATGGAGGGAAAGAGGGAAGAAGTAACTATGGGAAGAAGTGGGAGGGGAGCTGTTGCATTTTGTGGGAAATTGCAGTCAATGTCATAAGACAGTGTATATGAACTGCTGTATGGAAAGTGAATTTGCTCTGTAAACTCTCACCCAAATCACAGTTAAAAAATAAGTAAGTTAATGGGTGAAAGCTGTGGACACACACACATGGTACATGAGGAGTTCAGTGTCTACTTTCAGCCAAAAGGTTTGACAGTTCAGACCCACCCAGAGGTGCCTCAGAAGACAGGCCTGGCATCTGGTTCCAAAATGTCACAACCTTGGAAATCCTGTGGGTCAGTCCCACCCGGCACACGTGGGGCCGCCCTCCGTCGAAGCCAACTTGACAGCAGTAAGCGTGGTTCTTCTGGTTAAAGTTAAGAGAAAACATATTAAAGAGGAAGAAAGCTTCCAGCTAGAACAGTGATGGTTTAGTGGAAAGATGGTTACAAGACAACTGCGTCAGCTAAGAAATGGATTCTGATGCTGGCATTTCATCCAGGTGAGTTGTAATGGAGCTGCAGCCCCTGACTTTCACAGTGTATTATACAGCATAGGTCACACAGGGCGTTTTTTGCATGTGTCTTGCTTATGATGAAGTGGCAGTGGAGTAAGTGATGAACTGAACTTCCAGATGGACGTGTTAACTCTCTCTGTGGTGAATGATAACATGCATGAAGAGAGTTTTGCTTGTTTGGGGTTGACATTGACCGTCCAGAGAGGGTTAGCATGTGGCCGTATCTGAAGCACATGAGGTGTGTCTCAGTGACTTCCTGGAAGCTAGGCCTCTCGCTGGCACTGAACCCTAATAGGGACTGCATGGGAAACATGGGAAGAGGGTCATAGTTCTAAACTCTGGCTACCCATTCTCAGGTGCCAACTAGATTTGGGGGGGGCTCAGTTCTTATCTATTAGGTGGCAGCAGCATTGGTGCTTTTGATATAAATAAGCAAAATTGGGAACAGATTGAGATATCCAGGTGGTTGTTAGGGGCCATTGAGTTGATTGCAACTTGCAGCGACCACCATGAAACAGAGTAGAACTTCCCTGTAGGGCTTTGTTAGCTGGAATCTTGATGGACAGACTTTGTCTTTCATACTTTGGTCCTGTTGTCAGGAGGGACCGTCCCTGGAGAAGGACATTATGATCGCTAAAGTGGAGGGTCAATGGAAACGGGGAAGACCCTCAATGAGATGGGCTGACACAGTGGCTGCAATGATGGGCACAACCACAGCAGCAGTTGTGAGGCTGGCGCAGGGCCAGGCAGTGTTTCGCTCTGTTGTACGTGGGGTCACCGTGAGTGGAAACTGACTTGACAGCACCTAACAACAACAGCAACAATCTTTATGGGAATAAATCACCAGGTTTTCCTCCCATGGGGGAGCCTACTGCTGGTAGGTTCAAACCCCCAATGTTTTGGTCAGCAGCCAAGCATTGAACTGCTGTGCCCAGATCTCCAGGATATAATGAGACCAGAGGGTCCCACCAGGGGTCCTCGGTGCTATGTATGTCAGCCAGTCTCTTAGCAGACTGAAAGCACAGTCTGCATGGTCATGTTGATTCGTGGTATACAGTATGCCCCGAGAAGGGCTCACTGTGTTCTGAGTCACTGTGTTCTGTTGAGTAAATCATCTGTATTTTAAGCATTACTAGAAACACCCTGATATGGCAGTCATATATCACTTAATGTCCATGATAGATTCCATGCAATGGGCAGTGTGTGACTGGACCTAGTGGGCAACAGTATTCAGTGATGCCCACCTCATGTTAAAACCTTTTGTTCCACTTACAAATCAGAGCTTCTCCTTTGCCTCTCGCTGCTGCCGTCT
>NW_006922626.1:119251-123656 GCF_000298275.1 Orycteropus afer afer
CCCTGGAGAGAACAATCATGGGAGAAGGAAGGGCTGCTTATGCACAGGGAGACAGCTCAGGGGGCAGGAGAGTATGGAGGGATGGACACTGGGAAGTGGTAACTATGGGGAGGAAGTGGGAGGGGAGCTGTTGCATTGTGGGAAACTGTGGTCAATGACATAAGACAAAGTATATGTGAACTCCTGTATGGAAAGTGAATTTGCTCTGTAAATCTTCACCCAAATCACAATAAAATATATATATAAGAAGATAATCCTGGAGCTCTGAGCTTTGAAAGGAAGGATACAGAAGTGGACTAAACTCCAACTAGTAGAAGAACCTGCATGAAAACACTGAAAAAGGAAACATAGGATCTGTAGACTGTCAGTGATCCTGATGGCACAGACAGCTTGAATATTGCCAAATGGTGTTAGGACCTAGGAATTAACCCACATATCGGCCCTGCTAGCCAGGGGCTACACAGAGGACTGCACTGGTGGCTGGTGAATAAAAGGGGAAGCAGCGAAGAGGGATCTGGGCTGAGCTGTGGACTTTTGCCTGGCTAGAGGGCACAGCCATTTTGAATGTTTACAAGCGGTTTGACCATTTTGGATATTTAAAGCAATAGCATTCTCTCAAGTTCCAGGGACTTAAGAATAGACTCCACTTGCCAGGAACCACAGGGATACCAGACACTGAAGATTGGAAAGGTGTTCTGTTCCCCTTATACTCCACACCCTCTTAGTGAATGGAGGTGTGCCCATCCCTCACTCCCACCCACCTTCTGTGCCAGCAGGAATTCCATTCCAGTCTGTATGCTCAGACAAAGCCTGGGTGCCCTGCCCTGCCCTGATTTTTTTCTTTTTCTATTTTAGTTTGTTTTTGTCTGTTTTAAAATTATTATTTTTCTTTCATCCTGCTTATTATTCTTTTTTCTTCCTTTCCCAGGTTCTAGTCTTTGATTATTTCTCACTTCCCTTTTCCTTATTCCCATTTTTTCTTTCTTATAGTTCTCTCTATTCCTTATTCTTCTTTTTGCATTTTTCCCATTTTTTTCTTCATTATTCTCCTACTCTACCTTTTTACTTTTATTTCCCCTCCCCATATATTGCAGGGTTCCCCCCCTTTTTATTCATATTTCTTTTGTCTTTTTAAAGTATTTATTTAAATATTTTCTCTCGTTTATTGCCTTTTGTCTTTTTTTTTGCTCTTTTGGGTGATTGTTCCTGTGTGTTTATGCTGTATGTATTTTCTGTCCTCTAACTTTTACTTTTTTTGATGGTTTTTCAGTTGTTGTTTTTGTCTAACTGAGTAGGAGATGTCAACTGGGCCTGTATGACCCAACCATACCCACAACTGCAGCTCCACTTACTGAGTGAGAGCCACCACTTCCTTTGCACCAACTGGCCAATGATACATGACCTGCAGTAAGAGCCTGACTCACGCTTAACTGCTGTTCACAAACACTTAACAGAGATCTGTGCAGCCACTCTCATTCTCTATCTCAACCACCAGGAGACAGGTGGGGAGTGCGTAAGTGCTGCCAACTCGAGAACAGAGGAGGAGCACAGGACCCTGCTTACTCAGATGCATCCAAAAAAAAGAAGAAAGAAAATGAAAATCTTCAGTTAATCACTCCTACATACAATCACCAATTAAATATAAATACAACCAAGTCACAATGTCTTGGAGACAACAGACCATCACAGTCCACACAAAGAAGAAAGATAAAGCAGTAGAAACAAGGGAGCAGGATACAGACCCAGAACACATCCCTGAGGAAGAAGTAGCATTGGAACTCCCTGATAAGGAATTCAAAGAATTATATTTAGGTTCTTCAATGGATTGAGAGACAGATCAAGGAAAACACTGGCAGAATTAAGGAAAACACTGGCAAAACCCTAGAACAATTTTAGAAGATAGTACAAGAACAAAATGACAAAATAAATGAAAACTTGGAAGAATACAAAATCTACAGGTAGAAATCCAGAAGATTAATACTAAATTTCCAGAATTAGATAACACATTGAAAGGGCAAAGGAGTAGAATCAAATCAATGGAAGACAGAATTTATGAGATTGAAGACAAATACTTGAATACTTCTTTGGAAAGAGATCAATCAGAAAAAAGATCAAAACAAAATGAGGAAAGCCTTATATTCATGTGGGATGCCATCAAAAGGAATAACCTATGTATAATTGGAATTCCAAAACAAGAAGAGAAAAATAAAACCACTGATAAAATTGTCCAAGATTTGTTGGAAGAGAACTTCTCTGATGTGATGAAAGATGAAAATATATCTATATCTATTCAGGAAGTCCAGTGAACCCCAAACATGATAGACCCTAAAGAAAATCACTAAGACATATCATCATCAAACTCACCAAAACTAAAGACAAAGAAAGAATCCTGACAGCAGCATGGGAAAAATGAAGAGTTACCTACAAAGGGCAACCAATAAGACTAAACTCTGATTTCTCAGCAGAAACCACGCAGGCGAGAAGCCAACAGGATGGTATATACGAAACAATGAAAGAGAAAAATTTCAACCAAGAGTTATTAAAAAAAAAATAATTCCTGTTGAGTTCTTTCTGACTTATAGTGACCCCTCCTTGGGTTTCTGAGGCAGTATCTATATGAAAGTAGATTCTCCAATTTTCCTTTTGAGGTTGGCTGGTGGGTTTGAACTGCCAGCCTTCTAGTTAGCAGTCAAATGCCTTAGGCACTATGCCACCAAAGCTCCTAAGAATTATATACCCAGCAAAATTGTCCTCAAATATGATGGTGAAGTTAGGTGATTTCCAGATAAGCAGACATTAAGGGAATTTGTTAAAACCAGACCAACCTTACAAGAGATAGTAAAGGGAGTCCTTTGGACAGAGGACCAATAATAGCAAACAACAACAAATCATTAATACACGAAATGACATTGCTCAGAAACCAACACAGCTATGGAAGTATCCAAGGTAAAATAACCTTACAAGATTATAAACTGGGAACAGAGACATGAGCTAGCAAATGAGGACAAACTACAAACCACAAAGAGGGAAAAAAACAGTGTAGTTCCAGAATTTCTAAATTGTGAGGAAGTCAAGAGAGTTGCAAGATAGAATGGACTGTTCTAAACTCAGGAAGAAAATTATAAATCACAGGGTAACCTAAAAGAAAAATTATAAACCTTCACATTACAATAAAAAAGAGGACAAGGACAAATATTTAGCAAATACTAAAACAATAGCACCAAAGGAAACGATAACATCATTAATAAACAAAATGAGCTCAGCACAGAAAATTATATGGAACAAAGAAATCAGAAACACCATGAAAAAACACATAAGTAAATCACAGCAACAAATTCATGCTTGTCAATAATAATAATTACAATAATAAATAATTACACGGAATGTAAATGGATTAAATGCACCACTCAAGAGACGGAGAGTTGCAGACTGGATAAGAAAACATAACCCATCAATATGCTATTTACAAGACACACATCTTAGAGACAGAGACAAAAATTAAAGGTTGGAAAAAACTATATTAAGCAAATGGTAACCATAAAAGAGCAGGAGTGGCAATATTAATTTCTGATCAAATTCACTTTAAGACAAACACCACTATAATAAACAAGAAATGATGTTATGTAATGATTAAAGAATTGATCAAACAAGAAGATAACCATACTAAATATCTATGAGAGAGCCCCAAAATACATAAACCAGACTTTAACAGAATTGAAAAGACAGATAAATGACTCCACAGTGATAGCAGAAGACTTTAATACACCACTTCAATCAAAGATAGAACAACTTGAAAGAAACTTAACAAAGATGCAGAAGAACTAAACAATACAATCCACTAACTTGACCTAATAGACATCTACAGAGAACTTCACCCAACAACAGCACAATACACATTCTTTTCCAGTGCACATGGAACATTCTCCAGGATAGACCATATGTTAGGCCATAAAGCAAGCCTTAATACATTTAAAAACATTGAAATACTGCAAGGCATCTTTTCAGATCATAATGCTGTCAGATTAAAACTCAACTATAGGAAGATCAATGGAAAAAGAGCAAACATATGGAAGTTGAACAACACTCTCCTTAAGAATGACTGTGTATTAGGAAAAATAAAAAAGAACTTAAAAAATTCTTGAATGAAATAAGAATGAAAATGCAACATACCAAAATCTTCGGGATATAGCAAAGTCAGTGATCAGAGGCCAATTTATAGCAATAAATGCAAACATCAAAAAAGAGGAAAGAGCCTAAACCAACATCTCCAACAATTAGAAAAAGAACAGCAAGGAAGGCCTACAGTCATTAGAAGAAGGGCAATAACAATATGTGCCGGAGTAAATGAAACAAAAAACTGAAATCAAAAGGATAATATCAGGATACTATGAAGAACTGTAGGAGC
>NW_006922626.1:123756-124919 GCF_000298275.1 Orycteropus afer afer
TATACCGTTGTACACCTGGCAGCACAGTCACTTGTACACGAGACATGACACGTATTACGTGTAGGGAGCTGTTGTGTTCACTATGTACCATTCTCCCAGATTCCTGAACTTTGTTGTAACCTCATGGGACCATGGACGTATATGTGCTTGGACATTGCCTGGACATTGTGCACCATCTGACTACACACACACACACACACACACACACACTTACTTTACACACTCTACTTATTTGATTTGATTTTTGTTTTTATCTGTTGTACAATCATGCAGTTTGCCAGATAACTCTTACCAAAAATAGGATCAGTATTATTGAGAATGAAGAGAGATCCAATAAACTAGAACTTTTAAGAAAATAGATCCTAAACATCAACAAGGACTTTATCATTAGCTAAGATCTAATGCCATAGTCTAAACTTGCAGTGAAGTTCATGATAATAGATAAAAATCTGTATTTACAATAATCTTGTTGAAGATGTCTGAAACTCATTGGTGTACTCTCGTCAGCATGAATGGGGTGATTTTTAAGGAGAGGAAGAGTCAATGGCCAGGCAGGCAGCGAGGGTGGGAAGCGAGGGTGGGTTGGGCCATTTTCCTGTTCATTTGTCCTGGCAATGTCGGTGTTGTCTGCATCCTTCATGTGTTGGTGGGAATTCCTTTTATTCACTTCTCCTTTTCATGAAAGTTAGTTACAACTTCACAGCATGATCCATAACACCACTCAGCTAAGCACGTGTGAAGTGTCCTCTGTCCCAGTGGCCTGACTTGGTTGTAAGGGCCAAAGCAAGAGGGACAGCAATGGGGATCGGCTGGACAGACAGATGGTCTCAATCTCATGCCTGGCAGTATCTACCGTTTTAACTTCAGTTTCTATCTCACTACTATTCAACTTTAGAAAACATTTATCAAAAGTTATTTTAGAAGTAAATGTTGTTATAAGCTGGAACACACAGCTTCAGCTCAGTGCTTAATATGTAAAACAGTAAACACAATAACACCATTAAAAAAAAAAAACATGGGGTTCAGAGTGTGGGTTAAGATGGCAGAATAGGCAGACAGACTGCACAGACCCTCTTCAACACAGAAAAGGGGAACCAATTAACACAGATACAGAAGATAATCCTGGATAGGAAGACTGAACATTGTGAAAATGTTAGTTCTAC
>NW_006922626.1:129095-133521 GCF_000298275.1 Orycteropus afer afer
AATATAGATGCAAAAATCTTCAACAAAATAGCCAATAGGATCCAACAACATATCAAAAAATAATACATTATGACCAAGTGGAGTGCATACCAGGTATGCAAGGATGGGTCAACCTTAGAAAAACAATCAATGGCATCCATCACATAAATAAAAGGAAAAGAACCACATGATCATATAAATCGATGCAAAAAGGCATTTGATAAAATCCAACACCTATTCCTGATAAGGGAGCTCTGGTAGAGTAGTGCCTAAGGCATTTGACTGCTAACCAGAAGGTTGGTGGTTCAACCGCAACAGCCATTCCTTGGAAGGAGATTCAGCAATTTACTTCTATAGTGATACCGTCTCAGATACCCAAGGAGGGATCACTATGAGTCAGACCTGATTCCACGGCAGTGCATTTTTTTTTTTGGGTGGGGGAGTTATTCCTGATAAAAGCTCTCAGCAAAATAGCAATAGAAGAGACATTCTTCAACATAGTGAAGGGCATATATGCAAAAGCAACAGCCAACATTATTCTCAATGGAGAGAGACTGAAACTGTTCCTCTTGCGAACAGGAACCAGACAAGGGTGCCCTCTATCACCACTGCTATTCAACATTGTACTGAAAGTCCTAGCCAAAGGCTTCTTGTTACTGTCGTCATGTGCTGTCAAGTCAGACCTGACTCATAGTGACCCCTCCTTGGGTTTCCGAGGTGGTATCACTACAGAAGTAGATTGCCCAACCTTCCTTCTATGCCAAAGGCTAAGGCCTAGAAATCAAAGACATCCAGATTGGTAAGGAAGATGTAAAACTATCTCTGTGTGCTGCTGATTTGATCCTATAAAAACTAGGGGCAAATTTAGGGGACCTAATATGTAGCATAAATAGACTAGCAAGCATAACCCCAAATGCACAAACAGCAGAAGAGAAACCAGATGAATGGCACCTTCTAAAAAATAAATTTTTATGTGCTTCCAAAGACTTCTCCAAAAGAATTAAAAGAGAACCTACATATTGGGAAAAAATATTTGGCAATGACCTATCTGACAGGAACTTATCTCTAGAATTTATAGAAAACTCCAACACCACAACAACAAAAAGACAAATAATTAAATAATGGGCAGAAGACATTATAAATAGACACTTCACCAAGGAGGATATTCAGGTGGCCAAGAAACATATGAAGAAATGCTTACGGTCATTAGCCATCAAAGAGATGCAAATCAAAACAACAATGAAATACCATCTTGCTCCAGCACTAGTAGCAAAGTTCAGCTAGACAGAAAATAACAAATGTTGGCAAGGATGCAGAGAGATTGGGACTCTCATACACTGCTGGTGGGACTGTCAAGTAATACAACCACTGGGGAAAGCAGTATGATGATCCCTTAAAAAGTTGAAATTAGAAATACCACTTGACCCAGCAATTCATTACTAAGTATGTATCCTAAAGTAGTGAGAGCCATGACAAGAACAGACATATGCACACCCATTTTCATGGCAGCACTATTTACGATGGCCAAAAGATGGAAACAACCTAGGTGCCCATCAACAGAAGAATGAATAACCAAACAATGGAATACTATGCAATGCTAAAGAATAATGTAGAATCTGCAAAACACCGCATAACGTGGATGAACTTGGAGGACATTATGCTGAGTGAAACAATCAATTACAGAAGGACAAATATTATATTAGTCCATTGTTGTAAAAAGTCAAGGAAAGGTTTATGTATGGAAGGAAATTTTCTTTGTTGTGGGACAGAAGAGGAAGGGAGGTGTTCTGGTTCGGAGTGCAACTCTGACAGTAATATACTGCAAATGGGTAGCTTTAACAATCAGGAGTTTATGCTCTTACAGTTTGTAGGCTTTAAGTCCGAGTTCACAGTGCCAGACTCTAGGGGCTGGGTGAAAGCCCCTCAACCTTAGCCTTCAGCTCTGCCTCTTCCTTCTGACCCGCTGAAGCTAGAGGCATCTCTTCACTCAGGCAGCAACTAGCACTGAGGCTAACAAGCCCAAAGTCAACAAATAAAATGGCACAGTCCCAATGTTACCAAACAACATGGCAGGCCGTTGATTCAAGTCCATTGAAAGTCCCAAGATCAGCAGAGCACGGCAGGCTGCTGAGCAACGACATGGCTACATGGCAGGGTCCAAGCGTGCCATAGGCTAGAGGCCATTCCCAAGGCTTCTCCTTATATACAGGAAGCAGACCACATTCTCTAAGGCAGCTACTCAGCTGCTCACAGTAGATTCCACCATGGAGTTGATTGCCAGTCTCATCCAGCTGCCCAGCCACTCAACTAGGCCCAGCCAAGTTGACCCACAAACTTAACTACCACAGGAGGGAACACCGCTAAATAGGTAGAGACAAGTACTGATTTAGATGAAGGGAAGGGCAATGTACCAAATGTGAGTGATCAACACAGTAGCATTGAGGAAGAGGAAGACAGAGAGAGGTGCATGGGAGGTGCAGACAGCAAAGATGAACCCTTTTGCACATACAGTACTGCGCTGTCAGTGATGGCAGACATGGATGTACGGGTGGATAGATGGGTGGAAGGAAGGTTGGGCAATCTACTTCCATAGTGATACAGCCTCAGAAACCCAAGGAGGGGTCGCTATGAGTCAGATCTGACTTGACTGCAGTGAGTTTGGTTTTTATCTTGGTTTAGATAGGTGGACAGGCTGAACTATTAAGTATGTCTGTGCAGGACGGAGTGTGCCCAAGACCATGGATAGGTTTGGCAGACAATGTTTCTACAAGTGTATTTGTATGTTCTGTAAGAATTTTCAGGTATATAATAGAGCTGACAAGGGACAAGGTTGTAGTCACTTCTTAGCCATGGCCAACTACCCTGGAGGGAGCTCATAGTTGGACCTGTGGGCTTGGGACCATGGCCACAGGGGACGTTAAGCTCAATTGACATAACATACTATACAAAAACATTGTTCTTCATCCTACTTTGTTGAGTAGCAACTGGGACCTTAAAAGCTTACAAGAAGTCATCTAGATCCAACAATGAGTCTCTCTTCTTCCAGAGCAAAGAAGAATGAAGAAAACCAAAGATGCATGGAATCAATTAGTCCCAGGGACTGATACACTATACTAACCACAGCCTATACGACTATGAGACCAGAAGAACTAGATGGTGCCCAGCTACCACTGTCAACTACTAGGAGAGGCATCTGTGTAGGCAATCCTGGATAGAGTGGGAGAACAATGTGGAACAAAACTCAAAATAAATAAATAAATAAAAAGGGGGTGGGGGGTGGGAGACAAGGTTTGCTTGTCTGACAGCGCCTGATGGAACCACTGAGACTATGGCCCCCAGCTGCCCTTCAGTCTGGAATTGAACCTACTCCTGTGGCTTCCAGCCAAACAAAAGACAGGCATATGAGATGAACATCTACATCAGGTAGATACGCTCCTTGGAGAGATCAATCATGGGAGAATAGAAGGGCTGTGTATGCACAGGGAGACAGCTCGGGGGTCAGGAGTGCATGGAGGGAAGGACAGGGAAGAGGTAACTATGGGGAGGAAGTGGGAGGGAAGCTGTTGCATTGTGGGAAATTGCAGTCAATGTCATGAGACAGTGTATGTGAGCTGCTGTATGGAAAGTGAATTTGATGTGTAAACTTTAACCCAATTGTAATTAAAAAGTTAAAAAAAAGAGAGAGAAACCACATGGACAATCTACGTGGCACCACGGCCAGAAAATGAACCTGAAAGTTGATGAAGTTCTTTACATTATAAAATACTTTCTCAAATTACATTTTAAGGAAATTTCATTAGGATCTTGGGGGCTGTTTTTATAGATTATAGGCAAATATGTATGCATATAAAATATGCAGGTACCTAGACCATCAGGATGCAGACATTTGAGGTTGACAGTGTAACCGTTTATGCTGTGTGGCTCTACCTCCCTGCTAAATGAAAAATGCAAACAAGAAATAAGTCTCAGTAACTGTGCTTTATTCTCTTTGTCTTTTGTTCTTTTCCTGTATTCCTCAATGGAGACAGGCTTTTTGTCCATGAACTAGTTGGAAACGTTCATAATCTAATAAATAGTGGAAATGATCTGTTGTTGCTGGGTGCTGTGATGTTGATTTTGACCCATCGTGACCCCATGGGATTAAGTAGAGCCACTCCCTAGCATTTCCTAGGCTGTCATCTTTATGGCAGCAAAGCCCAAAGCAAACCCACTGCTGTGGAGTCAATTCTGACTGACAGCGCCCCTAGAGTACAGAGTGGAACTGCCCCACAGGGTCTCCAAGGCTGTCAATCTTTACAGAAACAAAGCCCCAACCACACCCACTGCCGTGGAGTCCATTCTGACCCACAGCGCCCCTAGAGGACAGAGTGGAACTGCACCACAGGGTCTCCAAGGCTGTCAATCTTCACAGAAACAAAGCCCCAACCACACCCACTGCTGTGGAGTC
>NW_006922626.1:133810-140325 GCF_000298275.1 Orycteropus afer afer
TCTTCACAGAAGCAAAGCCCAAACCACACCCACTGCCGTGGAATCCATTCTGACCCACAGAGCCCCTAGAGGACAGAGTGGAACTGCCCCACAGGGTTTCCAAGGCTGCCATCTTCATGGGAGCCAATCGCCAGGTCTTTCTCTCATGGAGCCACTGGGTGGGCTTGTACCTCCGACGTTTGACTAGCAGCTGAGCTCTTAACCTTTGCGTCAGAATCTCCTGAACATGGGAAGGTCAGAGTCCACCCTCTGAGCTGTTCTGTGCTTTTGCCTGTTACACTCTTTTGGATTGAAAAGTGTCAACAATTTTCCACGTCATGTCAGCATAGCACCCTTGTGGGCATTTTGTTGTTGTTGTTATGTGCCGTCGAGTTGGCCCCGACTCATAGTGACCCCTCCTTGGGTTTCCGAGGCAGTATCACTACGGAAGTAGGATTGCCCAACCTGCCTTCCGAGGAGTGGCTGGTGGGTTTGAACCGCCAGCCTTCTGGTTAGCAGTCAAGTGTCTTAGCCACTATGCTACCAGAGCTCCCTGTGGGCATTTTAGGAGAATGCATTTACTACTGGAGAAGTGCTTGCTTTTTGAAGGGACTTTTTACTAACGATGGTTTTCTGTGGTGCATGTAGGAGTCCAGACACAGCCCCTCACCCCCACTCTCACTGCCCCCTTCTCCTCCCTTCCAGGGCTTCCCAAACGTCTTTTATTTTGAAGACAACATTCCTCATTTTTGTTACATCCCGGTAACATGTATAGTATTACTTACTTAACATCTTCAAAGGCAAACTTTCTCTTTTTCTAACGTAGCTTATTTTTGTTCTGTTTTGTTTATCAGCTGCCATTGTCACCCAACCATGTGACGCTGCGGGTGACAGAACAAAGCGCCATCCAGCCCTGGGCCACCCCGTGATCGGTGGCAGGTCAAAGCGTTGTCATCCATGGGGACATCATGGAAATCCGTTTTCAGAAGTCGTCCCCAGGCCTTTCTTCCTCGCCCGTCGCAGTCTGGAAGCGCCACTGAAGCCTGTTCACATCCTGGCAACACGCCCCACCTCCACTGACGGCCGGGTGGGGGCTGGGCGCGAGGTGCGCAGGCCGGATGTGAACCCAGATGTCCCGCTGGGAGGTAAGAATTCTACCAGTGAACCCCCTCAGCTAATCGCTTGAAATTACAGGTTTACGTGCTAATTATCTTTTTAAATAGACTTTATATCAATGCATATGAAAATGCGGGTTTGTGTCTATAAGTGCTGTACCCTGTTAGCTTTGGGAAACAGATGCGTCCAGGCAGAGTCCTGGAAGAGTCCCTGTAGAGGGTGTCCTGACTTGAGGTGTTTCCCCACCTGAGCTAAGGCCACACCGATCCATGTAAATGCTAGGACCTGACATCCTGTGAGATGTAGTCCACAGACTGTGTGTGGTTCCTCCCAGGGGCGTCTCCCGGTTACCTGTTCACTTTAAATCATGTCGGGTCAAGCCTTAGTGTCTGTGGCAGTAACTTAAAGGCCGGTTATTAGCAGAGACATGAGATGGCTTCTACTCTCACATATAGAACTACAGCCAGGCTTTGAGCTTGCTGTTCTCTTTCGGGTCCACTAACAGTCTTGTCTTATGGGGACTTTGAAACATTGTCACATGGTTTATGATGCAATAAAGACTCTCATCTTTTTCCCTAAGAAGTTCAGGGCAAATTGACAGTCACCTGCATTTTGACAAAATAAATGAGCTATCCATCCACTGTCCCTAAGGAGAATTGGAGCCCTGGTGGCACAGTGGTTAAGTGCTCAGCTGCTAACTGAAAGGTGATTCAAACCCTCCAGCTGCTCCCCAGGAGGACGATGTGGCAGTCGGCTTGCAGAGGGATAACAGCGTTAGAGACCCTGTGAGGTTCCACTCTGTTCCATTCAGGGCACTGTGAGTTGGAATCAACTCGACATCAACGAGTTTTGTTTTTAAAGTGGAAATAGCTCGCATGTGTTGGGTTTTTTTTGTTTGTTTGTTTTTGTTTTTTGGTGGTAATTTGCCTCCAGATGAAGTAAATGTTGGATGAATGATTATAATATAATGTGATAAATTTCCTTATGTCACATATAGAAATAAATTCCAATCTTTGATATTATTACCTTTTATAAAATACCAAAACCAAACCCACTACCATGGAGTTGATTCCAACTCACAGCGCCCCTAGAGGACATAGTGGAACTGTACCACAGGGTCTCCAAGGCTGTCAATCTTCACAAAAGCAAAGCCCAAACCACACCCACTGCCGTGGAGTCCATTCTGACCCACAGCGCCCCTAGAGGACAGAGTGGAACTGCCCCACAGGGTCTCCAAGGCTGTCAATCTTCACAGAAGCAAAGCCCAAACCACACCCACTGCCGTGGAGTCCATTCTGACCCACAGCGCCCCTAGAGGACAGAGTGGAACTGCCCACAGGGTCTCCAAGGCTGTCATTCTTCTCAGAAGCAAAGCCCAAACCACACCCACTGCCGTGGAGTCCATTCTGACCCACAGCGCCCCTAGAGCACAGAGTGGAACTGCACCACAGGGTTTCCACAGACAAAAGCTTAACCACTGAGCCACAATGAGAGTAAAAAATTGTCAAAATGAAGAGGTCATTTAAGTTATTATTTATTTCCTCTTTTTTCCCATTCTTTTAGAATTTCTGTTTTTGCATGTGTTTATAACGTATGCAATAATAAGTTAGTAATGTTGTCATTGTAGTTAAGTGTCAGTTCTGACTCATAGTGCCTCCACGGGGCAGAGTAGAACCACCTCATCGGGGTTTTAGGCTCTAATCTTTACAGGGCGGATCGCCAGTTCTTTCTCCCCGTAAGATGCTGGTGGGCTTGAACTGCCTTTCAGTTACCCGCGAGGCACTTATCCATCTGTTCCATAAATGGACGTAATTAATGAATACATTGATTAACACATGTGGAGAGGGTATTTTACACATTTTTACAGACGGGGTGCGTGATCAGAAATGTTTGGAGAATGCTGGTGACAGGCCTGACTCCCACAGTCTGTCTGATTTTAGTTGTTGAAGTACCTGATGTTTATCTTGTGTAAATTTCATAGAGATAGCAACAATTCGGTTGCTCACAGTTTTTGAAAGATGTGACAAAATGTGTACATTTGGGTGAAAAGTTTCAAAATCAGCTGTCAAGTAGTATTTCATTTCAACATATTGGATACATTCACACATGTGTCATGCTTCCTCATGTCTGCTCATCCCGTGAAACCACTCCCGTGGGTACTGTGGTTGCGGCTTGTCGTCATGTGGATTCCGACTCACGGCCCCAGAGGGTTTGTTAAGCTGCATCTTTATGGGAGCCGGTCACCAGGCCTTTCTCCCATGGTGCAGCTGGTGGGTTAGAACCACCGATCTTTCAGTTAGTTGCTGAGCACTTAACCAGTGTGCCACCAGGGCTCCTTAGTAGGCACTAAGTTTCTTTCTTTTAAATTGTGTTATAGGGGTACATTTTAACAGCCAATTTAGGTTCCCATTTAACAGTATTTGTGCAAATTGCTCCGTGACGTGGGTTACACACTGGGAGCAGTGGGTCAGTGTCTTATTATGTCCATTCTGTTTGCTCTGTTTCTGTTGATCTAGCTTCCCTGCCCATCCTGCCTTCTTAGCTTTGTTCTTGGGCAAATGTTCAGGCTCATACAGTTGATTGTATAAAATGAGCACATTCCTCACAGGTGATACTGTTTATTTCATAAACTGAACTATATTTGGCTGGGCATTGGGGGAGACCTTTAAGAGCTGTGTCATTTCCAAGTTAGGCATTTAGGCTGCTGGTCTTGGGGGTTCCCCTAGTCTCTTTCAGATCAGTAAGTTTGGTCTTGTTCAGAAATTTGAGTCTCGTTCTACATTTTCTCCTATTCTATCCACAAACCAAACCAAACTCATTGCCGTGGAGTCAGATCCAACTCATAGCGACCCCTCCTTGGGTTTCTGAGGCGTTCTCTCTATGGAAGTAGGTTGTCCCATCTTCCTTCCGAGGAGTGGCTGGTGGGTTTGAACCTGTTCTACCCAGGACCTTCCTTTGAGTCTTTGGTCAGTGGTAGCCAGTCACCATGTAGTTCTGGTCTCAGGCTCACGTAGACCATTGGTTCTGTAGACTGGTATCTTCTGAGTCTTGAGTTTCCTTTTTCTCTTTTGTTCCAGATGGGAAGGGACCAATAGTTGTATCTTAGATGGTCACTTACAAGCTTTTAAGACCCCAGATGCTACTCACCAAACTCAGATGGAGAATGTTATCTTAACAAACCATGTTAAGCCAATTCACTGAGCCGTCCCTTGAGATTATGGTCCGGAGCTCCTTAACCCAGTAAGCCAACCCCACAAGGGGGATATGACTAGGAGGTGGCTGCATCTGTGCTGTCTATGTGTTTTACTAGTTACGTAACTGAATATGTAGCACACTCAAACATGTGTCTGCTTATGCCTACAAATAGGTACATGCACATGCATGTATCCCCATACGACTTCCCACACCCAGGCAGCATCCATATCTACTCTGTAGACACACACATACTTGCTTGTTGTGAGTGCTGTTGCAAAGCCATGTATGTTGTGGAGTTCACCGTTGTCAGCCTTTCTCTCGCATTCTTCACAGTGTTACCTGTGTCGGGTAGTGCTGACTTCTGCCATATTGTGCATTGCCGTTCCCATCGTCAGAAACGACAGCTGTCTACTACCCAGCAAGTGGTTACCCTCCTCCTCTCCCATCCCCGGTAACCATCTGGGAGTGTTGCTTTCTGCGTGCACACCTGTTCTGGACTCTGTAAACTGGAGACCCTCAGATATCTGTCCTTCTCGGGCTGACTTATTTCACTCAGCGAAACGCCCTCGAGTTTCATCTGTGTCATAAAGTCTGTTGTGGATTGATCGAGTCCTTGGGTTCTGTCCTGGAAATGCATCCCATCACCATCATCTCCTTGGGGCTTGTCATCAGAGGAAGCAGGATAGGGAACCTTGCAGAGGAGAAATCTCAGAGACAGGTCTGGTCTTTTCTTTAAAATACAGCTCGCTCCTTCTTAGGTTCCAAACTCAAAAACGCTTACATGGTGATCAACAGAGCTGTGCAGTTGGAACATTTAGAAAAGAAGAGGTTCAGATTTAAGTGGAAAAAATCCTTACCTTTTCCATGAGTTGAAAAGCAATAGTAATTAATGAACTTAACCCTTTATATGGAGCTCTGGTGGTATAGTGGTCAAGACATTTGGCTGCTAACCACAAGGTTGTCAGTTCAAAGCCACCAGCTGCTTCGTGGGATGAAGATGAGGCAATCTACGTCCATAAAGATTGACAGCCTGGGAAGCCCAGTGGGGGTTGCTTTGCATCAGAACCCACTCAATGGCAGTGGGTTGGGTGGTTTTTAGTTAACCTTTATAGATTACAAAATGGTTTTACATTTACAGTATCTGCTATCCCTTGGTTTCTGGTTTTTTTTTGGGAAAAAAATATGTATTAAGAAAAGTGTAGAAATCTTACCTTAAAGAATTCCCCAGACAGCCCTTCACCGACTTGTCCCAATGCCTTATTCCTGTTGGAGTTACACACCTGCCCATGTCGCTCTCCTACAGCCAACCAACAGCTGGCCAACCCAGCAAACCCTGCAGCAAGAGGACTCACCCACATGGCCCTTCATCACTGAGCCAGCTGTGCCTCACTGCGCTCCAATAGGGAACAGACAATGCGTCATCCCACCCACATTGACCAGCAGTCTGTGTTCTGGGGGATGGGAAAGGGGAGACAGACACAGAGGTGGCCAGGTCCCCTGAGCTCCCTGCTGTGGCTCACACCATCCCTTCTGTGTGGAATGTCCGACCCCTTCTTGTCCGCCACACCTCAAGCTCAAGCTGAATGGTGCTGATGAGGCAAAATTACTACCAGAGTAGTCCATGTTGGACTGGCCTCTTACACTGCAAATGCCTTCTGATGACAAGTCTGTTTCCAATGTATTTTGATTCCACCAGACCACATAGGCCACGGGGAGCCTCACACGGAGCAGGAGCACAGGAACTTGGTGCTGCGTGACTCAGTGGGCGGTGGATGGACCAAGGGAATCAGATCCATTGTTTCTAAATCAGTTGACTGTTTTCAGGTCAGATATTTTTCAATTCTTGCCATAGCTGTCTTAATGCTCAGTCTTTGCAGTGGAGTCATCTGCTTCTATAATGAAGGCTCTTATGAGCAGAAATCAAAAACACTGACCAGTCACCCACAGACTCACGCCAGGCATGTGTTGTTATTGTTGTTCTGTACCAATGAGTTGATTCTGACTCACAGCGCCCCAAGAGGACAGAGTGGAACTGCCCCACAGGGTCTCCCAGGCTGTCAATCTTCACAGAAGCAAAGCCCAAACCACATCCACTGCTGTGGAGTCCATTCTGACTCACAGTGCCCCTAGAGGGCAGAGTGGAACTGCCCCACAGGGTCTCCAAGGCTGTCAGTCTTCACAGAAGCAAAGCCCAAACCACACCCACTGCCGTGGAGTCCATTCTG
>NW_006922626.1:140940-143534 GCF_000298275.1 Orycteropus afer afer
GTGGAGTCCATTATGACCCACAGCGCCCCTAGAGGACAGAGGGGAACTGCCCACAGGGTCTCCAAGGATGTAAATCTTTACAAAAGCAAAGCCCAAACCAAACCTACTGCCATGGAGTCAGTTCCACTCACAGTGCCCTTAGAGAACAGACTAGAACTGCCCCACAGGATTTCTAATGCTGTCAGTCCTTATGGAAACTGACTGTCTCATTTTTTTCCTGCAGAGCAGCTGGTGAGTTGGAACTGCCAACCTTTTGACTAGCAGCTAAGTGATGTAACCACTGTACCACCAGAGCTCCTTGAGCATAGTTGAGGATTCTGGAACTCCCATTATTGTCAGTGTTATCCTTAATTTGTCATGATGCACACAATCGAATGCTTTGCATAGGCAATGAAACACAAGCAGACATCTTTCTGGTACTCTGTGATTTCAGCCAAGATCCATCTGACATCAGCAGTGATAGCCCTCATTCCACATCCTCGTTCCATGTGAGTGGCCTCTGATAGGTACATTATATTATGCTTCTGTTGTTCAATTTACAGCTTGCTTATCAGGTTCTCAGGAGTAAAATTTGATTTAGTAAATGTATCATAAACAGTGTGAAAAAATTTTCTGGACAGTTACCTTGCAGTTTAGTCCTTTGCTTGAGCCCTGTGGTAGTTAAGGTTGTGTGTCAACTTGGCTGGGCCTGGCTGAGTGGCTGGGCAGCTGGTGGGAGTTATTCCCCATGATGAGACTGGCAATCAACTCCATGGTGGGATCTACCACAAGCAGCTGAGTAGCTGCCTTAGGATGTGGTCTGCTTCCTGTATTTAAGGAGAAGCCTTGGGGAACAGTCTTAAGCTTATGGCGCGCTTGAACCCTGCATGTAGCCATGTCGTGCGTTGTTCAGCAGTCCGCCAGAATCTGCTGACCTTGGGACTTCCAGTGGACTTGAATTAATGGGCTGCTATGTGGTTTTGTTACATCGGGACTGTGCCTTATTACTTGTCAATCTTGGGCTTCTCAGCCTCAGCAGCCAGCAGCTGTCTGAGTGAAGAAACACCTCCAGCTTGGGCCGGAAGCAGGAGGCAGAGCTGAAGCCCAAGGTCGAGGGGCTTTCACCCAGCCTCTAGAGCCTGGCACTTAGAACTCGGACTTAAAGCCTCCAAACTGTAAGAGAATAAACTCCTGTTTGTTAAGGCCATCCCATTGATGGTATATTCCTGTCAGAGCGACGCTAGGTAACCAATACAAGTGCGTTTCCCTGTAGTTCAGCTTTTGAGAACAGACGGGTGCTTGTCAGAATGTCTCAGTGTTCTGTATGGACTGGTGTTCATCATAACCCTGCTCCTGACAGACATTTGTCACAGAGACGTTCCCTTGGTCAGACTCTTCCTCAACATAAAGCGTGGGATAGAGTCTTAAAATGCCAAATAACATTTGAAAGATATGTATTTTTAGGCTGCTCTGTGTCCCCATATTAATCCTCTAACCTGCATTGGTAATTAATTATTAAAATAGTTATTGAAACAGTCGTTGCTGTCGTGGTTAGGTGGCATCGAGTCGGTTCTGACTCCCAGTGGCCCCGTGTGCGATGGAATGGCCGCCGCCCTGCCCTGAGCTGCCCTCACAAACATTGCTGTGTGTCAGCCCATCTCCCGGAGGGTCTGCCTCTTTTTCGCTGACTTTACCAGGCCTGACGTCCTTCTCCAGGGACTGGTCCCTCCTGATAACGTGACCAGAGTGTGGAAGACCAAGGCTCTCCACCCACACTTCTGAGGAGCCTCCTGGCCGCTCTGGTTAAAATGCAGATTGTGACTCGGTGGGTTGTGGGTGGAGCCTGGGCTCTGCAGCTCTGTCCTGTTCTAGACGCTGTCGGTGGGGCTGATGCCTAGACCGCAATTTCAGAAGCAGATTTCTAGGATCATCTTGAGCCCTTGAGATGTAAGTGGTCTCAGTTGCGATGAGCTGCAAGTGTATCATTACACCCAGCGATCTCGCTCGGTGGGCCTCAGTGCAGGCCGTGCTCCACATAGGGGGCCCTGGCCTACGGGGCAGAGCAGCCCCAGCCAGCCCCGGTCAGCTGCCCACAGAGCTCCTGGGCTGCCTGGCCCGGCGGCCTGCGATGGAATCATGATTAACTGTAACACAGCCTAATCAAAACGTAATTAGGAAGGCAAACTACTGTAAAAACCCATCATCAAGTGCGTTCCAAAAAAAGATTTGGGGATTATCTGCTCCAGTGGCTTCCTGCTTCAGGATAATTAAAAGTCGATTGAAAGAGAATCGCTTAAAAATAAACAAGGTGACTGCACTGTCATGAGTACAACAAGGAACTTGAAGGTCCTTGGCTGCAAGAAAGGGCACCTTCGTAAGTGCTGTGCTACGTTGCCTCCAAACAGGAGTGAGCAGCGTTTACTCTTCTTTATGGAGCCCTGGTGGCACGCTGGTTAAACTCCCAGCTGCTAACTGAAAGGTCGGTGGTTCGAACCCACAGCCTGTTCTGTGGGAGAAAGACCTGGCAGTCTACTTCTGTAAAAAGGACAGCCTTGGAGACCCTGTGGGGCAGTTCCACTCTGTCCTCTAGGGGCGCTGTGGGTCAGAATGGACTC
>NW_006922626.1:143634-150965 GCF_000298275.1 Orycteropus afer afer
GCCTTGGAGACCCATGGGGCAGTTCCACTCTGTCCTCTAGGGGCGCTGTGGGTCAGAATGGACTCCACGGCAGTGGGTGTGGTTTGGGCTTTGCTTCTTTGAAGACTGACAGCCTTGGAGACCCTGTGGGGCAGTTCCACTCTGTCCTCTAGGGGCACTGTGGGTCAGAATGGACTCGCGGCAGTGGGTGTGGTTTGGGCTTTGCTTCTGTAAAGATTGACAGCCTTGGAGACCCTGTGGTGCTGTTCCACTCTGTCCTCTAGGGGCGCTGTGGTTTAGAACGAACTCCATGGCAGTGGGTGTGGTTTGGGCTTTGCTACTGTGAAGACTGACAGCCTTGGAAACCCTCTGGGGCAGTTCCACTCTGTCCTCTAGGATGGACTGACAGTGGCTGCCACAGCGGGCTGGGCTCAAGTACAGCAAGGTTTGTGCGGATGGCGCATGACAGACGGGTTCATTCTGTTGGATGTGGGGTCACTGTGAGTTGGAGCTGACACAATGTGTCTAATGACAATGACAACAAAGGCTAACACTAGAGACAACTGAAATCTCAGAGAAGTTAAGTGACTTGACCACAGTCACCAAGCGGGGATTAGACTGAGCTTCCTGACCCTGAGTCTCTGTGAAGTGCACCACACCCACTTCTGCTCCTGGTCAGACCTCCCTGAAAGGAATAAGGAGCAGACAAGTGAAGGTTGGTCAATGAGGTTCAGTGCACCATTTTCAGATTTTGTTAAATATTATATAGTTTGTTCATATAGTTTGTATTTCATATTTCATAGGGTGTCATCTGGTTGAAAAATATTAACTCAAGATTGTCTTCATTCAGTGGGAGGGAAAATGTAGAACAAAATTCAAAAACACAAAAATGACCAGAATAACTGGTTGGATAGAGACTGGTGGAACCCCTGAGACTATGGCCCCATGTTACCGTTTGGGCCTAGAAATGGACTCATTTACATGGGCTGGCTCTCAGCTCAACAGTAGAAAGACCTTCCTGCAGAACACCTGTCCCAGGGAGATGCACTCACCTGCCCTAGGGAGATGCACCCCTTGGATCAGTCAGCCCTGAGACACCGGAGGGGCAGCATTCACACAGAGGGCCAGCTGGACAGACAGCAGTGCATAGACGAGAAGGGCAAGGGGCGGGGAGGAGAGTTTCTTATGATGGGGGATGGTAATCAGGGCCCTGAAACCAAATGTGCGTGAACTGGTGAATGTGAAACAAGTTTCCTTTGTAAATTTGCACCCCAAGAATGATGATAATAATAATAATAATAATAAAATTGTCTTCATTCTTTCTAATGTTTAAGAATGAACGCCACAGTAATAACAAGGAGCCGTGGAATGTGTGGTTTTCAGTGCACATGGTGATGCTGAAATATTACTCTGCCTTAAAATGAGACTTCTGAATCAGGCCTCTGCACCAAAAGCAGAAAATAAATATCACGGAGGATGGTCCACTGAGAGACCTAGAGATGAAACTGTTCAAAGGTCCTGACTCAGGGTGACCCCGCGCGTTACTGGGTAGAGTGGGCTCCGTAGCTTTTCCCACCTGTACCTCCAAGTCTGTCCCCAGGAGCTATGAGGCCCCGCCTCTCTGCAGAGAGGACCCCTTCTGGGGCCCACAGAGGACCCTGGAGATTTCCTGGAGAGGCTGAATCTCTGCATAGCACCTGGGTGGGCGGTGGTGAGGCCTCAGCTGCCGACCAGGGGCCTCCGTGGGAGAAGGGGCTGGGGGTCGTCCCCATGAGGGTGACAGCCTGGAAAGCCCTGGGGGCAGCGTGAGTGGGACCCACTCGTCGGCCCCTAACAGAAACAGCTGTGCCCAGCCCTCTTCAGAGAAGATGGATGTCCGTAAGTGGGCATATGAAAAACAGCGTTGTTCTTTTACTGCGACTGTGAGCAACTGGGAAGAAACGGTTCCTGAGGACGCAGGCTTTACCTCAGCAGCTGTGGATATGACATCCGGAAACCCTCCTGCAGCAGACAGCTAGAACGTTTGAAAGGAGACAAGTAAAACGGAGTCTTTGACAACTTCAATCTTTTCTCTGTCTATCGTGATGCTGCTTCTAGGTCCAATTGTGAGGATTTTCATTTTCTTTATGTTGAGGTGTAATCCAGACTGCAGACTGTAGTGTTTAACCTTCATCAGTAAGTGCTCAAGTCCTCCTCACTTCCAGCAAGCAAGGTTGTGTCATCTGCATGTCGCAGGCTATTAATGAGCCTTCCTCCGATCCTGATGCCATGTTCTTCATATAGTCCGGCTTCTCATATTATTTGGTCAGCATACAGATTGAATAAATACAGTGAAAGGATACAGCCTTGATACACACCCTTCTTGATTTTAAACCATTGACTGTGAAAAAGCATTTGATTGTGTAGATCATAACAAATTGTGGATAATATTGAGAAGAATAGGAATTCCAGAACACTTAAATTGTGTGTATTCCCTCGTTCTGTTCAAATGATAGCCTCCTGGTCTGTGTACAGGTTCCTCATGAGCACAATTACATGTTCTGGAATTCCCATTCTTCTCATTGTTATCCATGATTTGTTATGATCCACACAGTCAAATGCTTTTTCATAGTCAATAAAACATAAGTAAACATCTTTCTGGTATTCTTTGCTTTCAGCCAAGATTCATCTGAGATCAGCAATGATATCCCTTGTTCCGTATCCTCTTCTGAATCCAGCCTGCATTTCTGGAAGTTCCCTGTCAGTATATCAGTATACTCCTGCAAGGAGCTCTGGTAGGATAGTGCCTAAGGCACTTGACTGCTAACCAGAGGACTGGCAGTTCAAACCCACCAGCCACTCCTCGGAAGGAAGGTTGGGCAATCTACTTCCATAATGATACTGTCTCGGAAACCCAAGGAGGGGTCATTATGAGTTGAGTCCGACTCGACAGCACATAATAACAACAACAACATACTTCTGCAACCATTTTTTCATTACCTTCAGCAAAATTTTACTTGCGTGTGATACTAATGATACTGTTCAATAATTTCCACATTTTGTGGGATCACCTTTCTTTGGAATGGGTACAAATATGGTTCTCTTCCAGTCAGTTGGCCAGGTAACTGTCTTCCAAATCTCTTGGCACAACCGAGTGAGTGCCTTCAGCACTGTATCCAGGTGTTGAAACATCTCAGTGGTCATTCCGTCAGTTCCTGGAGCCTTGTTTTTTGCCAGTTCCTTCAGTGTGACTTGGACTTCTTCCTTGAATACCATTGATTCTTGATCATATGCTGCCTTCTGAAAAGGTTGACTGTCACCAGTTCTTTTGGGTACAGTGACTCTCTATTTCTCCCATGTTTTGATGTTTCCTGCATTGTTCAATATTTTGCCCATAGACTCCTTCAGTATTGCAACTTGAGGCTTGTATTTTTTCTTCAGTTCTTTCCGCTTGAGAAATGCTGAGCATGTTCTTCCCTTTGGCTTTCTAACTCCAGGTCTTTGCCCATTTCGTTACAACACTTTACTTTGTCTTCTCAAGCTGTCCTTTGAAATTTTCTGTTCAGCTCTTTTATTTCATCATTTCTTCCTTTCACTTTAGCTACTCCATTCAAGAGCAAATTTCAAAGTCTCTTCTGACGTTCACTTTGGTCTTTTCTTTCCTGTTTTTTTTATTTATTATTATTATAACTTTTTATTGAGATTTGGGTGAAATTTTACAGAGCAGATTCGTTTTACATTCAACAGTTCATGTACACGTTTTGTGTGGTGATACTGACTGCGTTCCCTGTGGTGTAACAGCTCACCTTCCACGTCCTCCCTGGGCTACCCTGTCCCTGTGTTCCTGCCTGCGCATTCCTGGCTCCCTAGCTTTCTCCCGGTGCAAATGCTGCCCTCCTGCTCTCGCACGCTTGATTGTTTTAAGGAGTGCATCCCCCTGGAGCAGTCATTCAGCTCGTAGGCCAGTCTGTGGTATGGCTGAGAGTTTAGCCATGGAAGTGAGATCTCTTCTGTGCCTGAAAGGTGACTTGATGCCATAGTCTCAGGGGTTTCAGCAGTCTCCATCGCACCAATAAACCTGGTCCTTTTATGATTTTGAGTTTTGTTCCACATTCTTCTCCCACTCTATACAGAATCTCCAGTTTGATCCCTCTTGA
Source organism: Orycteropus afer afer (assembly GCF_000298275.1). Taxonomy (NCBI): domain Eukaryota; kingdom Metazoa; phylum Chordata; class Mammalia; order Tubulidentata; family Orycteropodidae; genus Orycteropus; species Orycteropus afer. Next base: position 147,750 of record NW_006922626.1, read on the forward strand.
TGTGGTTTGGATTGGTAACTGGTCCCCATCAAGTACTTCTGGTCTCGGGGTCATATAGGTTGAGATTCTCATGGTCCATTAGTCTTTTGGACCAACTCTTTCCATGTGTCTTTGATTTTCTTTACTCTCCTTTGCTCCCATTGAGGAGAGACCAATAGTTGCCATGTAGGTGGCTGCTCGCAAGCTTTTAAGACTCCGGTTGCTACTCACCGAAGTAAGATGTAGAACAGTATTTTCGTATACCATGTTGTGCCAGTTGGGCTTGATGTCCCCTGAGGCCATGGTCCCCAGCCCTGAGGCCCAGCAATCTACTCCTCAAGGTGCTTGCTTATTTATGACTAAGAAGTTATCCTAACTTTGTCTCCTGTTATGTTTAAACTTCATATGGACCCTTTTATAGCATATACAAATACGTATGTAGGAATACCATCTGCTAAACCTGTGTGTAGTCATGGATATATTCCCATTTGCCTGTCCATATCTGTCTACCTGTGTATCCACCTGTGGTAGTGAAGGCTGTATGTCAACTTGGCTGGGCCCGGTTGACTGGCTGGGCAGCTGGATATAGTTACTCCCGGTGGTGAGATTGGTAATTAACCCTGTGGTCGAATCTACTGGAGCAGCTGAGTAGCTGCTTTAGGGATGTGGTCTGCTTCTAGTGTATAAGAAGCAACTTTGAGGAAGGTCTCCAGCTGATGTCATGCTTGAACCCTGCACGGAACCAAGTCGTTGTTCAGCAGCCTGCCATGTTGCCCTGGCAATCCTGGGACTTTCAATGGACTTGAATGAATGGCCTGCCGAGTGGTTTGGTAACATCAGGGCTGTGCCTTTTCACTTGTTGACCTTGGGTTTGTCAGCCTCAGCAGCCAGCAGCTGCCTCAGTGAACAGATGCCTCCAGATTCGGTGGGCCGGGAGCAAGAGGCAGAGCTGAAGCCCAAGGTCGAGGGGCTTTCACCCAGTCCCTAGAGGTTGGCATCTGGAACTCGGACTTCTAGCCTCCAAAATTGTAAGAGAATAAACTCCTGTTTGTTAAAGCCATCCCATTTGTGGTATATTCCTGTTAGAGTGGCACTGGGGTACCAAAGCACCACCCATAGATTAGTATTTACTGTTACTGTTAATGCGGTATTATGTCTGCAATAATATTTGCCTTTATTGTGTATACATCTTGTGCACCTCTCCATGTCTTCCTTTTCCTTAGTGGTATTATTGTACAAGTCGTACTTTTGTTATATTGGTCTTCCCTTCACCAGTATCAAACCTGTATCTTAATTATCCATGTATCTTTCCTCCTTTCCTCTCCCCTCCCGTCCCTGGTAACCAACAAAGAAAATTTCCTTTCCTGTGTAAACCTTTCCTTCACTTTTTACAATAATGGATTCATGTAATACTTGTCCTTCTGTGATTGGCTTATTTTACTTAGCATAATGTCCTCCACGTTCATCCACATATTGAAGTGATTTGCTGATTCTTCATTATTTTTTAATGTTGCATAATATTCCATTGTGTTTAATGCTTTCCCATCTTTTTAATGACCTTCTGCTTTCTTCACATACGATGTTCTTAATGTCCACAACTCATCTGGTCTTTGGTCACTGGTGGTCATTATATTAAATCTATTCTTCAGGTGTCTCTAAATTCAGGTGGGATATATTCAAGGTCATATTTTGGCTCTGTGGACTTGCTTTAATTTTCTTCAGCTTCAACTTGAACTTGCATATGAACAATTTATGGGTCTCTTCCACAGTCAACTCCCAGCCTTGTTTTGACTGATGATATTGGACTTCTCTGTTGCCTCTTTCCACATACGTAGTCAATTTGATTCCTGTGTATTCCATCTGGTGAAGTCCACATGTATAGTCACCATTTATGTTGTTGAAAAAAGGTTTTTGTACCACCACTCTTCTGTCAGTGTGTCATACTGTGGTGGCTTGCATGTTGCTGTGGGGTTGGAGGCTATGCAACTGGTATTTCCAACACAGTAGGGTCACCCATCGTGGACATGTTTCAGCAGAGCTTCAAGACTAAGGCAGACTGGGGAGAAGAAGGGGGCCATCCACTTCTAAAAAAATTGGCGAGTGAAAACCTTATGAATAGCAATGAAACACTGATATATTACTGGAAAACTTTATGAAGAGCAGGGAAACATTGTCTGATATAGTGCCTGAAGATGAGCCCCTCAGGTCGGAAGGCACTCCAAATACAACTGGGGAAGAGCTGCCTCCTCAAAGTAGAGTCATACTTAATGACATGAATGGAGTAAAGTTTGGGGAACCTTCGTTTGCTTATGGGGTATGACTCAAAATGGGAAGAAACAGATGCAAACATTCATTAATCATCAAAATGTGGAATGTACAAGATATGAATCTAGGAAAAATGGAAGCTATCAAAAATGAAATGGAATGCATAAAGATTGATATACCCTAGATACTAGTGAGCTGAAATGGACTGGTGTTGGCCATTTTGAATCAGACAGTCATATGGTCTACTGTGCTAGAAATGACAGATTGAAGAGGAATGGCATCACATTCATTGCCAAAAGAGCATTTCAGGATCTCTCCTGAAATACAGTCCTGTCAGTGATAGGATAATATCCATATGCCTACAAGCAAGACCAGTTAATATAACTATTATTCAAATTTATGCACCAAGCACCAAAGCGAAAGATAAAGAAATTGAAGATTTTTACCAACTTCTGCAGTCTGAAATTGACCAAACATGCAATCAATATGTATTGATAATTACTGGTGATTGGAATATGAAAGTTGGAAACAAAGAAGCATCAGTAGTTGGAAAATGCAGCCTTGGTGATAGAAATGACACTGGAGATCACATGGTAGAATTTTCCAAGACCAACAGCTTAACTCATTGCAGATACCAGAGCAAGAGTCGACACAGTAAAATTCTCCAAGAGTGCTAAAAGGAACTGTCTGAACACCTAGAATCCTAAGTCTAACTAAGCAGTCACCAAGGAGTACAGTTGAAAGGTAGACATACCCAAACAAAAATAGGGAGAGTTTTCTATTCATAACCCCTAATACCAAAGCTTGTGGTTTAGGAAGAATGAAATTGAATCCAGAAGGAAGCAGTGTACTGTAGAAATGGGAAGGCAAATGTTAGAGAGCAAAGCTTTAGTGATGATCTGGGTCAGTCTACTCTAGCATTGACATCATGCAGCGTTAATGATACCACCTGGTCTGAAAAAAAAAAAAAAA
>NW_006922626.1:151775-153595 GCF_000298275.1 Orycteropus afer afer
GGGTTTGAACCACCAGCCGTCTGGTTAGCAGGCAAGTGTCTTAGCCACTATGCTACCAGAGCTCCCAACATGTGATTAGTGAATGTAATTAATTAACTTTCACTAGCTAACAGTGAAAGGACATCTAAATGTGTCCATGTTCACAATGATCATAAACAGGCTGCACTCACCAGTTAGCAAAGCAACTGAGATTGGGTTTCCATGTGTTTTGCTCTACGGTGTTTCCACAAAGCTCACTTGACACACAAAAACTCAAAAAAGTTGAAAAGATAGCACACTGATGTGATGGAAATCCTATCAGAGATTTCAGGTGTAAAAGTATTATAGGTGATGTGGAGAATCAATACATAATAATCAAAAGGACATTTTATTAGGAATATATAAGAATTTTTTTTAATTCTAAGTACCCATAACAGAGCTTCCTAAAATACAAAGCAAATACTGACAGAATTCCAAGGACAAATTGATGGTGTGCTATCTTAGCTAAAGATTTAACGTGTAGCCCTCTTGCTAATTCATGGATCAGGAAGACAGAAAGATTTGTAAATACACAGAAGGGTGGAAAACACAGTCAGTGGACACACAGGATCGCGTACCCAGCCGTCACAGGACACACATCCGAACCAAGCATGTGAAGGTCCTGACACAACGGTTCATGTGCGGAGCCCTAAGAAGCTGAGCACAAGCCAAAGAAGTGACGCACAGCTGGATATCATGATGCAAAACTGAAAGACAAAACCAGACCATTCCCAGGTACTTAGAAATTTAAAAGAAAATAATGAATCAAAAAATACTAGTTGAAATTTAAAAATCAGGATGATAATGATAATAATAAATATGTCACATATCAAAACTTTTGAGGTGCTGCTAAGGCAGTATTTAGAGGAAAATGTGTAACATTAAAGCTGCATGTGATTGATGAATGTAATTAATGACACTGAGTTACATATACATGCCACATCCAGCAAAACCGCACAGGTCAAGAAACAAAGAGACATGAAAGGATTAATGGTTTTTTAAAAGGAACAGAGGCCAGGCAGGAGCCCTGCCTATTCTGCAAGAGTGACCCCTGATGCGTCCGTCCTGCTTTATTTATACATAAGCACACAATCACATCATTGTTCTTGATATTTCCTTAAAACAAGTATTCAATCAAATATTCTTCTACAATCAAATACTTCCTTAAAACAATCAATTATTAATTAAAAGTTAAAGTTTTACTTTTCCTGTACCCAAAGGCATTTTCCCATGCCCAAATGTATTGGATAATCAATTAGGTTAATATATCTTTCAGGAATAGCATGTAATCACTAAGATACATCATTCTAAAACATAGTATGATTGTTAAGGTACATGATTCTAAAGAATGGTTTCTGAGGTGTACTATTCTTAGGGCAAAACATTATCCCGGGGAAACAGGTTGGCAAACATTTTGCTGGGGCAACGTTTGCCCCAGGAACACAAAGCTGGAGCCAAGCAACTATTCAACCGTAAGAGAGGCCTTGCCTTTTCTTGGCTGTTGTTAGAACAGGTGCTTTGCAATCATGTCCTTTTTCTGGTGGTCTTTTTCTTGGTCTCCAACATTTCCTTCCTTAAATGAAGTAAATGTACTTCAGTAGTTAAAGAACAAATTAAACATTGAATTAATCTTGGGACCCAAAGAATAACATGTAATATGATTACAAACATTATTATGTATGATAAAAAGTGATATAAAAATGTAAGAACGCTCTTAAAAGGGGTTAAGACTTTTAAATTCACCAAGTATGTTGTTGTTGTTGTTGTTGTTAAGTGCTGTCGAGTTGTTTCCGACTCATAGC
>NW_006922626.1:168561-184023 GCF_000298275.1 Orycteropus afer afer
TGCTCTTCTGTCCGGGTTCAAGGCTTTTATCCCCTTCCCTGCTCTTCCGGCCTGCTACTCTGGCGTCTCTGCGTTGTCTCTCCTCACCTGTGAGCCTAGGGCTCAAGGCTTTTATCCCCTTCCCTGCTCTTCCGGCCTGCTACTCTGGCGTCCCTGTGTTGTCTCTCCTCCTCACCAAGTATAGAATTCACAGTTTGATTTGGATCAATCATGGGTGTATGACTACCCTTTATCTTTTGAATATCTTTATGGAGTTCCTGAATTTCAAAACTAATATTTGAACTATGCCAAACTCCTAATACTCTCATTTTGAATTTTTCCCAAGTGAATTCAGGATCACTGAAATTTACAGGGTATGATGTCACACATATGTATTCATGCCGATAATCACAATGTAATGCCTGCCTTACTCTTATCACTTCTAATTCATCTCCTAATGTTAGTACCTCTTCCTCTAACATATCTACTTTGAGTTTAAAATGCTGATCAATATTTTCTTGGTCCACTAATGCCTTTACGGTGTTTTGGGTAATGTCATTTGCATACTGGGCTGTCTGAATAGAGGATTGTAGTGCAAGAGCAGCCACAGTCATAGTAATTATCATTGCAGCAAAAGCAGTTATGCTTGCAATCACAAGTCCAATAAAGCACTTGGATCTACTAAGCCCTTGATGTACTAGGTATGGTAATGTTCTGCTGAATGAAACCATCCATCTGAAATATTCACTGGTAAAGTTATATAGTGTGGTTGTGTTACCATCAATACATATTGATCAGTTGAAGTTAAACACTGAGTTAACAAACAGTTATTACAAGTCACATTCCAATAATAGCATCCTAAAGTATCATTAGTTTCAAAAATATTTAAACAACTTATGTTAGTATTTGTAGTACAATTATTATATCCATGTGCTGGCATAAGGGTGTTTGGGGGTCGAACACAGGCTTGAATGTTGGTGCAATCTCCATGCATTTCTTGTCCAGTGGTATTGCTTCTGATATAAGCAGAATGATTCACTGAACTCACTGCTGCAAATAGTCTCCAAAGTCCTGATTGCATAGGTCCTTCTGGATCCTGTAAGATATTTTCAGGAAATCCTCCAGGAAATGCATCTGGCATCTGAGTTGAATCTGGAATATAGTTAAGGTTGCAGCTTTATGAGATAAGGCTTTAATCTGCCCCTAAGTCAGCAGCATTGCTTCTCTGGTCTGATAACATCTCTGACGATCCTGTAGTGACATCCGCTGAAGTCCATCATGTCGGACGAGTCTCTCCAGTACCCATATGGACTTGTCGTTGTTTTCCGGAAAGACACAAGCATACCCTTGTCCCCGTGTTAACTGTGGATCTGGTCCCTTCCATTGTCCTGTCAAGACAGTCTTCCACTGAACTTTGATCGAGGTGGTGTTTCGTTTTACGTTTAAAAAGTGCCTGTCAGCAGCAGACTGCCCATCAGTGTCACAGTTCAAAACAAACCAGACGGCTGGCGGTTCAAACCCACCAGCCACTCCTCGGAAGGAAGGTTGGGCAATCCTACTTCCGTAGTGATACTGCCTTGGAAAACCCAAGGAGGGGTCGCTATGAGTCAGGTTTGACTCGACGGCACATAACAATAACAACAACAAGACATTATTTAATCTTTTCATAGGGCTGTTCCAATACTCCCCTGTTACTCCTCCTTTTTGTTTCTCTAAATAAAGTTTTATAGTTTGATGTTTTCTCTCTACTAAGCTTTGGCCCTGAGGATTATAAGGAATGCCGGTAGAGAGGTTGATAGAATACAAGGAACAGAAATGTAAAAAGGATTTACTTGTGTAAGCCAGGACATTGTCTGTTTTTAAGTGTTTAGGAGGTCTGCAAAAAGCAAAACAATGTAATAAATGATGGATAACATGTTTTACCACCTTGCCTGTTAAGGCTGAAGCCATAGCGAACCCAGAATATGTGTCTACTGTACCATGTACAAAAGATTGTTTTCCAAAAGAAGGTACATGGGTGACATCCATTTGCAAAACATCGTTGGGTCAAAGTCCACGAGGGTTTAAGCCATAATGTGGCACAGGGAGATGCACATTGCAAGAAGAACAGTTTATTATTTGTCTAGCTTGTTCTCTACTAAGTTGGAATTGCTTATGTAAACTAGCACTATTTTGATGAAAAGAAGCGTGTGATTGGATAGCTTCCTGTGTAGGGAAGACAGAGTTGTTCATCTACTCATTTATTTCTGAGAGGGCCCACCAAGGGGGTATGGGCTCTAATGTGTATGATGTAAAAATGGATGAAAGTGCTCCCACACTGCCTTTTATAAAGTAAAAAAAAAAAAAAAAAAAAAGTTAATAGTTCTTCATTAGATATATGTTTGATTTTGCTAGTCTCAACATGGGTGGGTAAATGAACTACATACTGGCTGTCACTCACAATATTAAGTGGTTGACACGAGAAATCCTGAAAACAAGTAAGACAGCATAAGCCTCTGCCTTTTGTGCTGAAGTATAATGAGTGTTTTTGTGCTGAAGTATAATGAGTGTTTTCAGCTCTATCTTTAATAGCAGAGTGATATCCTGCTTTCCCTTTACTAGTGTCGTCAATGAAAACTGTTAAAGCATTGGAAATAGGATGATTAAGACATTTTTGAGGAAAAACCCACTTATTGATTCCACTACTTGTAGTAGCTTCTGAGATGGCCTATGATGGTCTAATTGACTCATAAATGTAGCAGTAACAATTTGCCAGTCTACATCATTGCAAATAAGGTTTTGTAATTGTTGTCTAGTATATGGTTGGTGTATTATAGTTAAATCTATTCCTGTTAATTGCTTATCTCTATGTAATAATTTCTGAATACAAATATAAATAGCTATCATAGTAGGGTATGTAGTGATGGAATTAGAAAATTGATAAGGAAGATGAATCCACTCTATAACACCCTTTATTTGATACAGTACTCCAGTAGGGCTTTCAGGTGTAGCTAAAGTAATTCCTTGTACTGGGGCTGTAGTGTCAATTCAGGTTAATTAAGCTTCTAGCATCCACTGCTCCACTAGGGCCAACTCTTGCTTTGTTTCCTCAGTTAAATGTCTGGGTGAGGTTAAATCTGGATCTCCCTTTAAGGTATCAAAAAGAGAACTAAGTTGTTGAATAGGGATGCCTAGAGAAGCCCATATCCAATTAATATCTCCTAACACCTTTTGAAAATCATTTAAAGTGGTTAAAGAGTCTAATTGAAGAGTAATTTTTTTTGTGGTTGTACAGTTCTTTTGTCTATGATGTGTCCTAAGTGTGAAAATGGAGCAGTTTTCTGAACCTTTTCAGGAGCTATTTTTAAACCATGACAAGAAAGCTGTTTGCTTAAGTTTAAAAAAAAAAAAAATCTGATTTAATATGTCTTTACCAGGGTGACTGCAGAGAATATCATCCATATAATGGGTAATAATTGCTTGTGACCAGACAGATCATGTCTGCTCTATTGCATGTGCTAGAAAGTTCTGGCACATAGTAGGACTATTTTTCATGCCCTGAGGTCAGGCCTTCCAATGATACTGCTTTGCAGGGGCTTGAACATTCATCTCTGGGATGGAGAAAGCAAACCTAATATTATCTTGTGGTTGCAATGGAATAGTAAAAAAGCAGTCTTTTACATCTAAAATTATTAAATGCCAATCAAGAGGTTGGAGAAGGAAGGCCAGGTTGTAAATGTCCCATAGTCTGCATGCTAAGTTAATAGCCTGCAAATCTGGTAACATTCTACATATGCCAGATTTTTTCTTAATAACAAACCCTGGACTATTCTATGCACTAGTAGAATGTTCAGTATGTCCAGCATCCATTTGGTGCTGAACAAGTTCATGTCATGCTGCAAGTTTCTCCCTGGATAGGGGCCTCTGCTTCACCCAGATAGGCTCATCTGAAAGCCAAGGAATAGGTTCAGCCATGGGTGGGGGAGTCACTGCAGTAGCCCCTACTGTAAAGGGTGCTAGCCTAATCCTTTTCTCCCCTCATTTCTTACTGGTGAAATTGGACGGACCTCTCTCTGTTGAGTGGCCCCCAGGCCTTTATATGGGCTAAATCCTTGTGAAACCATCATGTCAGCAACTTGGGCAGTTGGACTAAATGATAACACTCCAATGTTTCTTAATATATCCCATCCCCGTAAATTGACAGGAATTTTTTCTAAAACATATGGTTGAAAAATGCCTGATTTTCCTTCACTGTCTTCCCACCGCAGCATTGCACTGCTTCTCGCAGGGGCAGAAACTTGCCCTAGACCCTTAGTTGAGTGTCTGCCACCTCTAGTGGCCATAGTTGGGGCCAGTGCCATTTGGCGATTACTGAAACATCAGCTCCTGTGTCAAGGAGTCCTGTGAATAATTTTCCATTTGTATAAATGTTTAGCTGAGGTCTGTCTAGTAATTTGTTGAATCCAGTTAACCTGAGTGCAATCAACATGTGCACTTCCAAATCACCTCTTCGTTTGTTTAAATATACTCCAGTTCTAACAGTTGGCAATGGAATGAGTTGAGCTATTTTAGCCCCTTCAGAGAAGCTGACCGTTCTTTGCACCCACGCTATCCCTTTAATCTCCCTCATAATCTTCATCAGTAACTCCTGGAACTATCATAAGTCCTTTCAGTGTATTCCTGCTACAACTCATCACAATTCCCACTGTCCCTTTAGGGAGCGATCCCAAAATTCCTGTTCCAATCATTTGAGTACCCATTTCTGGAGTTAATACGACTCGGGTGGTGGCACAGAGGTCCAATCCTGCATTTCCCTGGGTTGCGTGGCAAAGGGACACCACGGAGGGTTGCTTTGCTTGGGCGTGATCACCAGTGAAGTGAGAGAGAGAGCTGCCCCTGTTGTTTGTCAGGGCTGGGGTAAGCCCCTTGAAAAGTTTTTTGAGAGAGGTTTGCTCTCAACACCAGTTTTTGATCCGTGTTCTGAAGACCAGTGTTTTCCCTTTTTGCATTTTGGACATGTATCTGGAGTTCGCGAAACCCCGGCTGAGTTATCAGGAGGGTTTCTCTTTTCTAATTTCTTTCGACATTGTTTAGCAATATGTCCTAATTTGCCACAAGTAAAACTTGCCCCAGATAGTTGTACATTAGTTAAAGCAGCAGCTAATACACTTGCTGAATGAGTTTGGGTGCCCACATCTTGGCACTTTTGGATCGTATCAGTTATAGCCATTGTTTGATCCAGCCATCACCTGTTTACAATCTTTGTTGGTATTATCAGAAGCCAATTGTTTAATTAAGATATTAGCAGCTGTGCTGTCACTAACACTCAGAGCCACTGCTACACTTACCCTAACCACCAATTGTTCAAAGGGTTCTGTAGGCCCTTGTACAATTATCAGCTCCTTTTGCTGGTAACTTAGACCAGGCCTGAGAGGCTGCAGCCGATATCTGCTGATATGCTTGTAAGGGATAGTTTAATTGAGTTGTGACCTCTAAAAACCATCCGGTACCAGAAAGCATTTCAAAACTAATGGGAACATTATGTTGCTGATTTCTCATACTTTGTTCTGTACAAAACTCATGAAAATACATTTTCCACATCAAATTATCTCGTCCCTCTAATGCAGTTTTAGCCAGCATATACCAATCCTAAGGACACAAAACCTCTCAGGTAATAGTTTCTGTTAAAGTTTTTACAAATGGTGCCGTTGGCCCGTAGGTGGCAGCAGCTTGTTTCAAATCTTCAAGAGTTTTAAAAGAAAATGTTTTATGTCCTCACATTGGTTGATTAGTCTGTGGATCTGTATATTCTATTCCAGGAAAAACGTTTCATTTCTAATGGAATATCCTCATCCATGGCCTTCGACTTTTGCAGCAGAGCTTGTATAGGTGATGTCATTGTTGTTGTGTGCCGTCGAGTCGGACCTGACTCATAGCGACCCCTCCTTGGGTTTCCGAGGCAGTATCACTACGAAAGTAGATTGCCCAACCTTCCTTCTGAGGAGTGGCTGGTGGGTTTGAACCGCCAGCCTTCTGGTTAGCAGTCAAGTGCCTTAGGCACTATGCTACCAGAGCTCCTTGTATAGGTAATAAGGGAGGTAAAAATGATGTTAAACAGTTAACCTGCTTCCCAGAGGCAGGGAAAAGGTTAAAAGGTGGAGGAGAACGAGTGCTAGCAGGCACGGTTGCAGCTGATACAGTCTGATTGAAAAACGGATTTAAAGAAGGTTTTGCCTGACCTAAAAATGGATTTAAGGAAGGATATGACTTATTTTCCTTAATTTCTGAGGGTTCAGTTTCTAACTTTTGTTCAACTGTTTCTTCTTGTCATTTTAACTCTTTAATTTTGAATCTGTGTCTGCATTTTTCTCCTTTCCTACTTTAGGATCTATGCCCACACCTATTCTCTTATCTAATTCTAAGCACAGCGTTAAAGTACTCTCAATAGAAAACATGCCCTCTGGAAAATCCTCCGACCCATGTGCTTTTAAACGCTCATTCATTTGTTGACCAGTGGTCTCCCAAGCTGCTACATCAATGGTTTGTTGCTGAGGAAATCAAGGGCAACAGTGATCTACACATTGTGAAAATTCCTCTAACTCCTTTTTAGACACTGAAAAACCCCTAGCCTGAACTAATGCTTTAAGAACAGAAACATAATGATCCCTTTCATGACATTCAGAACTCCCCATGTCAGCCTGGCTTAGAAAAGAAACGTATTAAATTCACCCACACTCACCCTTCTTGTTAGAGCTCCAGTTTCACTCAGTGGGGTGTCCTCTCGGGTGCTCACCGCTTCGCTCTGGTTCCCTGTTCGGGCACCATTGCGGCGTCCGGCAAAACTGCACAGGTCATGAAACAAAGCGACACGAATGATTAATGGTTTTTAAAAGGAACAGGAGCCAGGCGGACGCCCTGAATATTCCGTGAAAACGACCCCTGATGTGTCCGTCCTGCTTTATTTGTACATAAACACACAATCACATCATTATTCTTGACATTTCCTTAAAACAATCAAGTATTCAATCACATATTCTTCTACAATAAAATCAATTTCCTTATAACAATCAGTTATTAATTAAAAGTTAAATTTTTACTCTTTCCCATGCCCAAAGGCGTTTTTCCCATGCCCAAATGTATTGGATAATCAACTAGGTTAATATCTCTTACAGGAATAGCAAATAATCACTAAGATACATCATTCTAAAACACAATATGCTTGTTAAGGTACATGATTCTAAAGAATGGTTTCTAAGGTGTACTATTCTTAGGGCAAAACATTATCCCGGGGAAACAGGTTGGCACACATTTTCCTGGGGCAATGTTCCGCCCCAGGAACACAAAGCCGGAGCCAAGCAAGCATTCGCCCATAAGAAAGGCCTTGCCTTCTCTTGGGTGTTGTTAGAACAGGTACCTTGCAATCATGTCCTTTTTCTGGTGGTCTTTTTCTTGGTCTCCACCATATACACTTAAAAATGAGTGTTGCTGTTGTTGTTAGGCACTGTCAAGTCAGTTCCAAGTCCTGGTGACCTGTGTCCCACAGAACAAACACTGCCAGGCCCTGTGCCCCCTCACAATCCTTGCTGTACTTGACCTCATTGTTGCGGCACGGTGTCCGTCCACCCTGTTGAGGGTCTTCCTCTCTGTTCCCGATGCTCTTGTTTACAAAGCACAGCATCCTTCAATAGGAAATGGTCCCATCTGACAACGTGACCAAAGTTTGAGAGCCAGAGTCTCACTATCCGTGTGTTCTAGGATTGTTCTGACTATACTTCTTCCGAGACAGATTGGTTGTTCTTCCGGCAGTCCGTCGTGTATTCAATATTCATCACCAACACCATAAAAATGCATCGTTGGTTAAAATGTTACATACATTTCACCAAAATAAACTTTAAAAATTACATACATAGAAAAAATCAAAGGTAATGAACAAGCATGCAATTCAAGGTATTAGATAAAGAAAAGAGAACCAGTCTGATGAGAATAGAAAAATGAAAATTGCAAGAGTTGAGAGTAGAAAGTACTATATTAATGGTAGCCAAGCGAAGGCTGCTTGAGCACTGACTGCATTCCAGGCACTATTCTGAGTATTTGAGGTACGTTGGTGGTGGTGGTTCTCGCTGCATCAATTCTGACTCCTAGCAACCTCGTGTGGCAGGGTAGCATCTCCCCATAGGGGTTCCTAGGCCAGAAATTCAAGCTGGATTCAGAGCAGGATGTGAGACCAGGGATGTGTTTGCTGATGGCGGACGAATCTTGCCTGAAACAAAGAAGAATCATCAGTAGCAGGAAAATACGGCCTTGGTGACAGAAATGATGCTGGAGATTGCATGGTAGAATTTTGCAAGACCAATGACTTACTTATTGCAAATACCTTTTTTCAGCAATATATATGGCGACTATACATATGGACAGGAGCTCTGGTGGCATAGTGCCTAAAGCATCTGCCTGCTAGCTAGAAGGCTGGCAGTTCAAATCCACCAGCCCCTTCTCAGCAGGAGGGTTGGGCAATCTACTTCCATAGTGATACCACCTTGGAAACCCAAGAAGGGGTTGCTATGAGTCTGATCCGACTCGACGGCAGTGAGTTTGTTGTTGTGTTGTTGTTAAGTACCGTCAAGTTGTTTCCGACTCATAGTGACCCCATGCACAGCAGAACGAAACACTGCCTGATCCCGCACCAGCCACACAATCCCTGCTATACTTGAGCCCATCATCACAGCCACCGTGTTAATCCATCTCGTTGAAGGCCTCCCCCTCTTTCGTTGACCCTCCACCCTACCAAGCATGACATCCTTCAACAGGGAATGGTCCCTTCGTACAACATGACCAAAATAGGTAAGACGAAGTCTGGCCATTCTTGCTTCCAAGGAGCATTCTGGCTGCACTTCCTCCAGGACAGATCTGTTAGTGAGTTTGAGTTGGTATTTTTATATATATGGACATATTAGGAGATGGAATATACAAGAATCAGATCAATTACATCTGCGGAAAAGTGACAGCAGCTCAGTATCATTAGTCAAAACAAGGCCAGGAGCTGACTGTGGAACAGACTATAATTGCTCATAGGCAAGTTCAAGTTGAAAAACAAAAGAAGTCCACAAGAGCCAAAAATGTTCACTGTGCTCTTGTAATAACAAAACAGTGGGACAAATGTGTACCCCTCAATAGAAACTGGATTTAAAAAGAACTGTTTTTATTTAATGAAATGTTAAAGAATCTTCAATCTGCATTATAACTTATGAAGCCCTGTAGTCCAGTTCTGCTCTGTCGTGTAGCGTAGCTATGAGTTGGATTTGACTCCACGGCATGTAACAACATCGTCAACAAAGCTACGTTTACCAGCATTCACAGCGGAAAATGTCAGAACATCAGGTTGAGTGCAGAAAGCAAAGTGTAAAAAGATATTGAAAGTATACCAACTTGTTTTAAATTCTTAAAAACATACTGAATCATTGCATACGTACATGGTGTATATGATGTATAAATAACACATATATAATATATACACGTACATAATAGCTATGAATGAAGAGGTACACAGTAAAAACAAAAATTACACGTGGCTCATGCCAACTGAAGGGGGTGTCCTCTGGGGTCGGGGCAAGGATGAAGGTGGTGGGGGTAGGTACTGTCGAGTCAGCTCCGAATCACGGTGGCCCTACGTATGGCAGAAGGAAACCCTGTACAGTCCTGCACTGGCCTCACAGTCCTGGGGGCTAGTCCTGAGCCCATTGTCGTACCGCCGTGTCATCCATCTCAGTGAGGGTCTTCCCCTTTTTCACTGACCCTCCGCTTTATCAAGCATGATGTCCTTCTCCAGGGACTGGTCCCTTCTGACAACGTGACCAAAGGCAGGGAGATGAAATCTGGCCATTCTTGCTTCCAGGGAGCAGTCCAGGTGCACTCCCTCCAGGACAGATAGGCTTTTTCTTCTGGCAGTCCATGATAACGTTCAGTATTCTTTGCCAACACCACAATTCAAATGCATCAACTCTTCTTCAGTCTTCCTTATTCACTGTCCACCTTTCACATGCATATGAGGCAATTGAAAATACCGTGGCTTGGGTTAGGCACATGGTAGTCGTTCTGGTTACCTAGTGCTTCTCTGACAGGAATATACCACCAGTGGGATGGCTTGAACAAACAGGAGTTAATTCTCTTACAGTTCGGGAGGCTAGAAGTCCAAGTTCAAAGTGCCAGGCTCTAGGGCCTGTGTGAAAGCCCCTTGACCTTGGGCTTTGGCTCTGCCTCCTGCTCCTGACCCACTGAAGCTCCAGGCATCTCTTCACTCAGGCAGCTACTGGCTGCTGAGGCTGACAAGCCCAAGGTCCACAAACAAAATGGCACAGTCTTGATGTTATACCAAACCACATGGTTGGCCATTCATTCAAGTCCATTGAAAGTCCCAAGGTCGGCAGAGCAGGGCAGGCAGCTGAACAATGACACAACTCCATGCAGGGTTCAAGTGTGCCATAAGCTAGAGACCATCCCCAAAGCTGTTTCTTATGTATGGGAAGTGGACCACATCCCAAAGGCAGCTACTAAGCTGCTTGTGGTAGATCCCACCATGGAGTTGATTGCCAGTCTCAACATGGGGAGTAAATAGCACCAGCTGCCCAGCCACTCACCCAGGCCCAGCCAAGTTGCCACACAAACTTAACCACCACATTAGTCTTCAAGGAGACATCTTTGCTCTTCAGCACTTTAAAGAGGTCTTTTGCAGCAGATTTGCCCAGAGCAATACATTGTGTGATCTCTTGACTGCTGCTTCCATGGCTGTTGATTGTAAAACCAAGCAATGTGGAATCTTTGACAATGTCAATCTTTTCTCCATTTGTTATGATGCTGCTTATTGGTCCAGTTGTGAGGATTTTTGTTTTCTTTATGTTGAGATGTAATCCATACTGCAGACTGTGCTCTTTAATCTTCATCAGTAAGTGCTTCAAGTCATCTTCACTCTCAGCAAGAATGTGTCATCTGGATATCGCAGGTTGTTAATGACCCTTCCTCCAATCCTGATGCCATGTTCTTCTTCATAAAGTCCAGCTTCTCAGATTATTGCTCAGCATACAGATTGAGTAAGTGTGGTGAAAGGATAAGACCCTGACACACTTCCTCCCTGATTTTGAACCATGCCGTATCCTCTTGTTCTGTTCAAACAACAACTTCCTGGTCCATGTACAGGTTCCTCCTGTGTATAATTAAGTGTTTTGGAATTCCCATTCTTAATGTTATCCCCACTTTGTTATGATCCTCACAATTGAATGCCTTTGCATAATCAATAAAAATCTTTCTGGTATTCTTTGCTTTCAGCCAAGATCTGTCTGACATCAGCAATGATATCCCTCATTCCACGTCCTCTTCTGAATCTATCTTGCATGTCTGGAAGTTCTCTGTCCATATACTGCTGCAAACGTTTCTGAATTATCTTCAGTAAGATTTTACTTGCATATGACATTAATGATATTGTTCAATAATTTCCACATTCTGTGGAATCACCTTTCTTTGGAATGGCTACAGACATGGATCTCTTCCAGTCACTTAGCCAGGTAGCTGTCTTCCAAATCTCTTGGCATAGCCTAGTGAGTGCCTCCAGCACAGCATCCGTTTGTTGAAACATCTCAATGGGTATTCCATCGATTCCTGGAGTCTTGTTTTTTTGCCAGTTACTTCAGTGCAGCTTTGACTTTTTCCTTCAGTACCATTGATTCTTGATCATATGCCACCTCCTGAAATAGATGAACATTGACCAGTTCTTTTTTGTCAGTGACTCTGTATATTCCTTCCATCTTCTTTTGATGCTTCCTGCACCGTTCAATATTTTGCCCATAGAATATTTCAGTGCAGCAACTCAAGGTCTGAATTGTTTCCTCAGTTCTTTCAGCTTGAGAAATGCCAAGTGTGTTCTTCCCTTTTGGTTTTGTAACTCCAGGTCCTTGCACATTTCTTTATAATAGTTGACTTTGTCTTCTCAAGCTGCTCTTTGAAGTCTTCTGTTCAGCTCTTTTATCTTGCCATTTCTTCCATTTGCTTTAGCTGCTCTCCATTCAAGAGCAAGTTTCAGAGTCTCTTCTGATATCTATTTTGGTCTTTTCTTCCTTTCCTGTCTTTCTAATAAGCTTTTGCTTTCTTCATGTACAATGTTCTTGTGTCACCCCACAGTTCATCTTGTTTTCAGTCATTGGTGTTCAATGCATCAAATCTGTCCTTCAGATGGTTTCTAAATTCAGGTGGGTTATAATCAAGGTCATATTTTGCCTTTCTTGTGGACTTGTTTTAGTTGTCTTCAGCTCGTATTGACGGTCTGTCCCACAGTCAGCTCCTGGGCCTTGTGTGGCTGAAGATATTGAGCTTCTTCCATCATCTCTTTCCACAGATGTAGTTGTTTTGATTCCTATGTATTCCATCTGACAAGGTTCACGTGCATAGCCGCCATTTATGTTGTTGAAAAAAAGGTATTTGCAATCAGTAAGTCATTGATCTTGCAAAATTCTATTATGTGATCTCCAATGTCATTTCTAGCACCAAGGCCATATTTTCCAATTATAGGAGCTTCTTCTTTGCTTCCTGCTTTCACATTCCAGTCACCAGTGATAATCAGTATGTCTTGATTGCATGTTTGGTCAATTTCAGACTGCAGAAGTTGGTAAAAATTTCAATTTCTTCATCTTGGTTTCAGTGGTTGGTGCATAAATTTGAATAATAGTAGTATTAACTGGTCTTCCTCGTAGGCATATGGATATTATCCTATCACTGACAGCATTGTAGTTCAGGATAGATCTTGAAGCATTCTTTGTGATGATGAATGCTATGCCATTCCTCTTCAATTTGTCATTCCTGGCATAGTAGACTATATGACTGGCTGATTCAAAATGGCCAAAACCAGTCCATTTCAGCTCACTAATGCCCAGGCTAGTGATTTTTTTTTTACCTTATAGTTTGCATATTTATTGAACAAATCATCTTAAAATAGCTAAAATACATGAGTACTTGTCGTGAGTGCACCAGTAAAGGTCACATTGTGACAAAAGCCTGCATTTCCAGCCGTACACAACTGCAGCTCTGCATAAATGTCACAGATGCAGAACACGGTTCCTGTGACCTATTTACACAGCGATACACCTGTTCTAACAAAGGAGGGCGGGGGAGAAATACACAAGAAACACAGTCCAATGGCAGGGGGGCTGCCAGAAGAGAGTGAAGAAGTGCAGTGCATGGATTGTTGGCGTTAAACAGTCGGAAGTGGACAGTTGAGAACAGAGGCCTGCCCTGTTGAAGGAAGAGCTAAAAAACAGTTATATAAAAGTTAACGTGGGCTTTCAGACTGGCTAACACAAAAACGTTCCCTGAGTTGGTGGTATTTCCTACTTTCATTTTTGTATCCATTTCATTGGGAGAAAGGACAAAAATGTCAACTCTACACCTCGCTTGTCAAAATTGCTGAAAAGGAGTACTCTGTCTTTTATTTTTTATTTTTAAATTTGTAAAATTACTTTTTCAACTTAATTTTGGGAGAGGTACAAATTTAATATTCCCAGTTTTTTGGATTTTTTTTTTTTTTAACAGAGATCATTTTTCAAAAGAGTTGGCCTCATTTTCAAATATCCCTTCAGACAAACGCAACCCAAAAAGACACCTAAATGTGCCGGTAAAATTATTGCTTTTCTTTCTCGAAGTGAGGCAGGTGAGGCTACAGAAAGGAGTTTGGTAAATAGGTTACAGTTTTGTGATTGCCCCCACTACAGCAGTTGCACGTTTGGGAGTGCCAGCCTAGTCTACAACACTGAAGAAAGCCCCACTGAAGACACAAGGAAAGCAAGTCAATCCAGTCTAGAGAACAACATTCAGGGAAACAAAGTAGCAACACCTTCTTAGAACATGGAAATAAAAATAACTCCACCAGAGCTACTTGGCCAGGGAGCATGGTAAAAGTCCAAAATAACTCCACCAGAGCTACTTCGCCAGGGAGCGTGGTGAAAGTCCAAGACAGCACCATTCACCAGTGTCTCGGGTCCTGTGGCAGCATTTCCATCACTTACCACAAAGAAGCAACGACTTTCAAACCACTTCTGTACATCGAAAGAGTACATGGGTGAAATACAGAGAGACGCAGACAGCCAATGAACACAAACTACTAGGCTTGTTACATTTAAATGAAAAATAAAATAGAGGGACTCTTAGCCTGTGCCAGAAGCAGTCGGAGCTGTGTGAGTGAAAAAGGTAGGAGTGGACCGGTTATGTGAGAGCAGTGGGAGTTTGAGTGGTGGAAGACATTGTTGTAGCGAACCAGGCCTGAAGGCTCACCTGAAAGGGTTGTAAACGTGGATTCACAGTGTGAAATTCTGAGTGTTTTCCCTTGAGTCAGAATGATTCAAATCTGGATTGATGATACCTGTTTGTTCACTGTAAAAGTTCTCCAAAGCAAGGCTCAGATGAGTCCCATAGTTTCTTCTAATACGTGATGATTTACACAGAAAAAATCCCATATATGATACTTTGATCTCATCAATACCCCTACACCATGGGTAATACAAATGGAGGTGTTACCACTAAAAATAGTAGAGGTAACTGGTTCTGGGGTGGGGTTCACTGCTGCCAAGTGAAGGCAGGGGGCGGCCACAGCCTCCTCGTCCTTGCAATTCACTTCCTTTGAAACAGGAAGTCTTCCCTTGGGAAGACCCAATTCCTCATTTGATTGGCCCAGGCAAACAGATCCGGGTAATAAGCCATTCTGAGAATCTTAGCAGTCTTGGGCTTGCACCCTCTCCTCAGGAAGGACCAACAGACAGAAGCCGCACTCCTGTTCACGCTCTCGCCTCTCTACGCCTGAAAGACGGATGTCTAGGACATCGACCTTTATGTGTTCCATTTCATTTTTGACTACTTCCAGTTTTCCTACATTCCTACTTCGTCCGTTCCACATTCCAGTTATTAATGGATGTCTGCAGCAGTTTCTTCCCATGTTGAGTCATGCCCCATCAGCAAATGGAGGTCCTGAAAGCTTCACTCCATCCATGTCATTAAGGACGACTCTACTTTGAGGAGGCAGCTCTTCCCCAGTCGTATTGTGAGTGCCTTCCGACCTGAGGGGCTCATCTTACGGCACTATGTCGCACAGTGTTTCAGGGCTATTCATAAAAGTTTTCCAGTAAAATATCAGACTGTTTCACTGCTAATGACAAGGTTGTCAGTGGCCAGTGCTTTGAGAAGTGGATGGCCCCTTCCTTCTTCTGAGTCTGTCATAGTCTGGAAGCTCCGCTGAAGCCTGTCCACCACGGGTGACCCTGCTGGTGTTTGATATACTGGTGGCATAGCCGCCAGCCTCACAGCAACATGCGAGTTGCCACACTATGGCAGACTGACAGACGAGGGGTGGGAGAATGAAGGTAGGGCTTTACTTTACATTCAAAACTTTATTTCTTAAAAAGAAAAACAAGGAAAGCAAAATAAACAAGATATGTTTCCAATAAACTGGTAACACAGAAAAATGTTGCTACATAA